>NC_136646.1:5118748-5166248 GCF_949748355.1 Melanostigma gelatinosum
TGAGCAGAAAAGTGTGTCATGTGATGTGATGAGACTACAGCAAACCCACCAACCCTTCTCCCGTGTCCGGCGAGCGGGATGCCAAACCGTCCACTAACAGTTGTAAATCAGCATTCGGTGGGCGTGTCTGTGAGGTCAGGTCTCGGTGTGCAGACCTGTTCAGGAGAAACAACAGTTATGTGGCTCTCCATCTGCTGCAGTAGGAAAAAGAGTAGCAGGATTAAAATCTTTGTCATTAAAGGCATCAGTCGAGCGGTCGGTGAAGGTCAGTTTGTCATGCGCATAAAGATCTTTACCATGAATCATGGATAGAGGAAAGCCTCTGTTTCTGAGTGGTTTGTCATTCTGTGACGTCATTCCTAAAAAGCTCTTCATTTGTTTCTCAGTTTGTAGTTTCGGCACAGTTTAATTGCCTGTGTTCTCTTGGGAGGGAGGGTTCTGCCCTCTGCTGTGATCACATGTCCCAGATATGAAACTTTATCGAGAGCAAATTGCAATTTGGACAGTTAGCCTTGTGACCTTATGCAGCCAAAGTTTGAGGTGCTCGTGGATGCACCGATACATTAACTGCTTGTAAATCTTAGACACTCATCACTCAGGTGGTTCCCTCAAGTCTCGAATTCTCTTTACAGGAAAAATTTTAGTGCGTGCACCGGTGTATCATCACATTAGATTATTATACCAACCTTCATTAAAGACTCAAGAACGGGTGTAATATCATTAATATCTCGATTGAGTAGATATTGCTTCTTGCATGGGTGGAAATCAAATTTTGAACTTTGGCAGATCACGATTTTGGGTGAACACTAGCACCCCTCACCTGTCTTACATCACACATTTGGACCCATGGTGTGTGTTTTCTTATCACACATAAGTTAAGTTGTTTCTTTGACATTGATGTACCTCTTGTTTTGTATACGTCACCCTTATTACTGTAGAGTTTACCAGGATCCTCTGTTTCTGAAGTCAGTGAGTGTGGGTCTGACTGTGCAGCCAGTCAGACATCCTCTCCATTCCTGGGCCTCATGCCAAGGACACGCGTGTGATTTCCCCCTTACACACTCGTACTGCTTGGGAGACAGAGAAACAGATACAGCAGCAGTATTTTCTGTCCATTATACGTAACTTCACCACTTATTTCCCTTCTCTAAATAATACTTCCTCAAATATTTGATCTAATCCATTTAATCAGCCTGCACGTGACATTCTGAACATTTTTCCTTTAATAGTGTTTGTCTTGTGGTAACTTTCTAAAACCTTAATTTGCGTACATCTGGTATGTATTTGTCTAGTTTGTCATAGTCTAAACTACACAAAACAGTCAGAATCTAAAGTTAACTCACCCTCTGTGTTAATGTTTGTGCGTCCGTGGTTCCCTCTCTGGGGTCCACTTGACCGTGTCCCTCGGACAAAAATAGAACAAACAGAACAGAGTTCGGCCAGTATATTTTCCTTTTTATTTACTCAATTTTATCTGTTATTGGTCCCTGTTTTTTCTAATTTGTCTTTCTGACCTTTATTTCTTAATCTCTTTCTCCCTTAGACATTACTACATACATTTCTGCTTCCTCTTTCTCCTTTTGCTTTAAACAAGTTTTGAGTTTCTAACATTTTGTAGGCTGAAACTGCCTTTTTCAGGGAACCCATTTGATCCATTCATTCCATTGTTTGGCAGTCTGATTATCTTTGTCCCGCATATATTTTATTATTGAAGGTAAGACCTTGGCATCAAGTTGCTCAGACTCACTTTGACTTTTACCTAATTGGTCGTTGACAGTATCTTCAAAACACTCGTGTCAAGACTTAGTTCAACTTGAATGGAAACACCAAACCTTTAAATACTACACGTTAATCAGGACACGTCTGTCCAACACTCTTACGAAATTTAAGTGCAAGATTACAAGTTTATCACTTCAAAGTGTCTGTTATATCAAAAATTATTTTTCACAAGTGGAATTCTTTTTTCCAGTTCCAGGATGTCTGAGGACAGCCTCTCACCTTCTGGGAGGAATCAGCTGTTAATTGCGCGCTTCTGTCGTCCCACAGAGTTCAGATTACTCGTCTAATCCCACATTTTACAAGTTACAATTGTGCTTTTACTACTGATACATCATTGGATCGTTTTTATTGTACTTGAAATAGTATTATTATTAAGTATTGTCTCTTTAACCTTTTAACCTATTCCCCCCTCGCACAGTGATTTTCACTGTGCGATTCTGAGATGGTCAGCAATGCACCAAGTGCAACCAACAATCCTTCCTGTGATCTCCACAACACCTTTCCATCAACACTCTTCCTCTGATTATTTAGGACTATGTATGATCAATGTCTGTATGCATGACAACTCTACTCCTCTCTGGACGGAGTGAGTAAGCCTGTCAGGCCCCAAAATCTGGGCGTACAGCCAATCATGCACGAGGGAGGGAGCGCAAGAGTTTATCCTGGCTACTAAATTGAGTTTACACACACACATCTGGGCGTCTGGCCACCACCAAGTACACGGAGCTAGAACTTTTTATTTTTTCACTTTTTTCTCCTCCTGCAGACAGAATAGGATCTGGACACAATATAGCCTGGTTTTACGTCTCAAATGATTCTGGATATTTTGACATAAGAGGAACACTCATGTTTACTGCAATCATGGAAGTTAAGATTGTAACAGTTGGATTCACAAGTTATATGGTTTTCTTCAACACTACCTCGCGCCGCCGGAGCCGCTACGTCCTTTGAGGAGTCTTTACCTCAACAGCAGCTTGTGGCTTTCTGCTGCCCATTGAAGTCATTTCACTGTTATGACGCTTGTGAGTGAAGCGTGAGGAGAGACGTGAACTAAAGCACAACACAGTGTTGATCATGGAACCTTTTATTTGAAACAAACTCATCAAGAAAACACATTTCACTGGGGTTTAACCGTAGTCTCTTTTCCTGATTAAAATCCTTTGTTAAAACATCAATAACAATACTTCACTGCATCAACAGAGCACCGAGGTGGAGAGGACATCAACCAATCACACGGCTGGAGGGAGGAAGAAGGCTAGGCTAACACGACCGCTAGCCTTAGAAAAACAATGCATCACCTACGTGCAGACGTGAAACGCCAGAAAATTAAAAATGCGCAGATTTAAAAAACGAGCACAAGTATTTACACTAAGACCCACTGAGAGAGCAGGACAACCTGTTCACCTGTTCACCTGACCCCACCAGGCCCCGATCAGCCCTCCGTGTGCTCTGATCCCTCCGCAGGAAGATACTCATTTCTGATCTCATTAAGAGAGCCTTATTAAAACATATCGATATGGTTAAACACTAGAACATCATCTGAAACACAACAGGTTACACACAGAGAAGCCTGGACCCCGACACACCAGGGTCTCCGGGGTCGGGACAACGACGACTTTAAAAACCGGAGTTCAAGTTGAGATTTGCTTTTGAATCCCGATCGATCATATTTAAAGGTCTCCGTCATGGTCAAAGGCAGGAGGGACACCCGGCTTCATTGGTTCCATAGCGGCACCTCACAAGAGGATCATTTGCGCCTCTTCAAACGCCCACAGCAGCAGACCTCTGGCCTCTGATGACCAGTCACTGCAGCGTATTCAGCCAGAAGTATTCAGACCAACATGGAAACAGTTCAGCACTCTTACTCTCTGTGGGGCGCATCCTCCTCTTCATCATATATTACAATGGTTGGGTTCTACCACAGGTCCAGGTTCTCCGTGTTGGTGAAGCCGGGGTCTGTGCGCAGCTTGTAGTACGTTCCGTTGCTCAGCCACACCTCTCTGCCAGCCTCGTCCACAGACTTCCTGAGTTAACGGACGAGAGAGAACTGTTGCTGTGGCAGTCACAGGAAAACACTTTATTCAAATATTGCTAACAAAAAGAAAATGTTTGACATTTAAAACGAAAAGACTTGTTTTGTGAGAGTTGGATGAGAAGATTGATATCATTCTCATGTCAGTAATGCTAACTATGAAGCATTAACAGCAGCAGCTGGTTAGCTTAGCATAAAGACAGCTAGCCTGGCTCTGATCAAAGGGTAACCCCATGTGATCAAGCTACTCAGCCATTGAACTAACAAATGACATGTTTGGCGTAAGAATCGAAGATCGACCTTTATTTTATTCTAAATGTGTTCAATAATTGACATGAATGTAAAAAAAATAAAATCACCATTTCAATGAGCATCACGTTTGAATGTAAGCGCACCGATGACGCAGCACTGGAACGTTGGTGCGGTGAATGTTGCTGATTCATGCGTTTCATGTCAACATTCCTACATGCGTGTTCATCAGCGTTAGTGTTGTGCCTTCATTCATTCCCAGCTGCGTTAACGTTTCAGCAACAAACTGCTTCTTTAGGTTTATTACTAAATCATGTTTTGAGTTGAAACAAGTCAACGTTAGTTTTAGTTTCACACGGGACACGAACACCAGAAATATTCACATATTCGCCCCATCGCCCCCTACGCAGACGTTGATTCAACGTGTTTGTGATCGTCAAATACAAACGTAATCCGGGAGGAAAAACATTCCCTCGAAATATGATTTTATATTGAAAAAGTGTAACATCTACCCTCCAGTTCACCCTCCGGTTGACAGAAGCATGTTTGAAGTCGCAGCTGTTCACTGGTAGCTGCTAGCTCAGCAGCCGCCATGTTGAGAGCCATGTGGAGACAACGCCTCAATCACAGAGAAGTGAATACATGAAAATAAGAGTCGTTTTGTGGGGAGCTGATCTGCTGGACTCTTTTTTCTGGTTCGGCACAATTACTTCTTGAAATTTTGTCACCACCATGAGGTCACTTGAGAAACTCTAAAGTATTCTTGCAACAGGGGGCGAGGCAACTGTGTGCATTGTGAAACCCTCCTCACTTGAAGAACCTGGGGATGTGCTCCTCCCCTCTCTTGGTCATCTCCTTCCTTCTCTCCCTCTGCTTCTCCTCCACTTTGTCCTTGGTTTTATCTGCTTCTGCTACCTTGCCCTCCTCCAAGAGCCTGAGGGAGAGAAGAGGGCCACAGCTCAAACAGCTGGTCAACGTGGAAGAAGGAAACCAAAGAAACCGATGATAAACGCTTGAGCTTAAATCAAGCGGCACCTCTGGTCTGGTCTGAAGCGCGTGTCCGTGGACGGGAGGACTGCTTTCAGCTCGGGAGCCAGCTCGTTCAGTTCTCTGGCGTATTGGGAGAAACCGTAGAACTGAGCGTGGTCATCGGGCTGCGCGTCTAAACAGGAAATGACATCATGCATATCAAGACCGAGGATATTAGACAAAGTGGGATTTGATTTGTATTTGTAAATGTACAACACTACGAGATGTTACAATCAGTGAGTGGCAGCCCGGGTGGACCATCGGCCAGGGACCGGATGCTACTCACTGGGCTTCCAGATGCACTTTGGGGTCGACATGGTGTCACAGAAAATGCCCTCGTGCCAGAGGCCTCCGAAGCGATGGACCACCTCTCCGGCCCGGTCCAGGACCACGCCCTGCACCTCGTTCTTACTGTTGTCTGAGCTCCAGTAGCGAGACTGGAACACGTAGAGCAGAAGGTCAAAGTTCAAGTGGTTCAACGGGAGAAGGGGACAAGAAACGTCCGACGTGCTTTATTCTGACTTCTAAGTGAACTAGCAGCAACGAACCATTAGGTTAGAGGCTGGTTCAATGGGGCCACCAGTGAGAGTGCGTGTGTGTGCGCGTGTGAGAGAGATGAGTGTGCGCGTGTGAGAGAGATGAGTGTGCGCGTGTGAGAGAGATGAGTGTGCGCGTGTGAGAGAGATGAGTGTGCGCGTGTGAGAGAGGAGTGTGCGCGTGTGAGAGAGATGAGTGTGCGCGTGTGAGAGAGATGAGTGTGCGCGTGTGAGAGAGATGAGTGTGCGCGTGTGAGAGAGATGAGTGTGCGCGTGTGAGAGAGATGAGTGTGCGCGTGTGAGAGAGATGAGTGTGCGCGTGTGAGAGAGATGAGTGTGCGCGTGTGAGAGAGATGAGTGTGCGCGTGTGAGAGAGATGAGTGTGCGCGCGTGTGAGAGAGATGAGTGTGCGAGCGTGTGAGAGAGATGAGTGTGCGAGCGTGTGAGAGAGATGAGTGTGCGTGCGTGTGAGAGAGATGAGTGTGCGCGTGTGAGAGAGATGAGTGTGCGCGTGTGAGAGAGATGAGTGTGCGCGCGTGTGAGAGAGATGAGTGTGCGCGCGTGTGAGAGAGATGAGTGTGCGTGCGTGTGAGAGAGATGAGTGTGCGCGTGTGAGAGAGATGAGTGTGCGCGCGTGTGAGAGAGATGAGTGTGCGCGCGTGTGAGAGAGATGAGTGTGTGTGCGTGTGAGAGAGATGAGTGTGTGTGCGTGTGAGAGAGATGAGTGTGTGTGCGTGTGAGAGAGATGAGTGTGCGCGCGTGTTGTGAGAGAGATGAGTGTGCGTGCGTGTGAGAGAGATGAGTGTGCGCGCGTGTGAGAGAGATGAGTGTGTGTGCGTGTGAGAGAGATGAGTGTGTGTGCGTGTGAGAGAGATGAGTGTGCGCGTGTGATGTGAGAGAGATGAGTGTGCGCGTGTGATGTGAGAGAGATGAGTGTGCGCGCGTGTGAGAGAGATGAGTGTGCGCGCGTGTGAGAGAGATGAGTGTGTGTGCGCGTGTGAGAGAGATGAGTGTGTGTGTGCGCGTGTGAGAGAGATGAGTGTGCGCGCGTGTGAGAGAGATGAGTGTGCGTGCGTGTGAGAGAGATGAGTGTGCGTGCGTGTGAGAGAGATGAGTGTGCGCGCGTGTGAGAGAGATGAGTGTGTGTGCGCGTGTGAGAGAGATGAGTGTGTGTGTGCGCGTGTGAGAGAGATGAGTGTGCGCGCGTGTGAGAGAGATGAGTGTGCGTGCGTGTGAGAGAGATGAGTGTGCGTGCGTGTGAGAGAGATGAGTGTGCGCGCGTGTTGTGAGAGAGATGAGTGTGTGCGCGTGTGAGAGAGATGAGTGTGCGCGCGTGTGAGAGAGATGAGTGTGCGTGCGTGTGAGAGAGATGAGTGTGTGTGCGTGTGAGAGAGATGAGTGTGTGTGCGTGTGAGAGAGATGAGTGTGCGCGTGTGATGTGAGAGAGATGAGTGTGCGCGTGTGATGTGAGAGAGATGAGTGTGCGCGCGTGTGAGAGAGATGAGTGTGCGCGCGTGTGAGAGAGATGAGTGTGTGTGCGCGTGTGAGAGAGATGAGTGTGTGTGTGCGCGTGTGAGAGAGATGAGTGTGCGCGTGTGAGAGAGATGAGTGTGCGCGCGTGTGAGAGAGATGAGTGTGCGTGCGTGTGAGAGAGATGAGTGTGCGTGCGTGTGAGAGAGATGAGTGTGTGCGTGTGAGAGAGATGAGTGTGCGCGCGTGTTGTGAGAGAGATGAGTGTGCGTGCGTGTGAGAGAGATGAGTGTGCGCGCGTGTGAGAGAGATGAGTGTGTGTGCGTGTGAGAGAGATGAGTGTGCGCGTGTGATGTGAGAGAGATGAGTGTGCGCGCGTGTGAGAGAGATGAGTGTGCGCGCGTGTGAGAGAGATGAGTGTGTGTGCGTGTGAGAGAGATGAGTGTGTGTGCGCGTGTGAGAGAGATGAGTGTGCGCGCGTGTGAGAGAGATGAGTGTGCGTGCGTGTGAGAGAGATGAGTGTGCGCGCGTGTGAGAGAGATGAGTGTGCGCGCGTGTGAGAGAGATGAGTGTGTGTGCGCGTGTGAGAGAGATGAGTGTGTGTGCGTGTGAGAGAGATGAGTGTGCGTGCGTGTGAGAGAGATGAGTGTGCGCGCATGTGAGAGAGATGTGTGCGCGCGTGTGAGAGAGATGTGTGCGTGTGTGCGTGTGAGAGAGATGTGTGCGTGTGAGAGAGATGAGTGCGCGCGCGTGTGAGAGAGATGAGTGTGTGCGTGTGAGAGAGATGAGTGTGTGTGCGTGTGAGAGAGATGAGTGTGTGCGTGTGAGAGAGATGTGTGTGTGCGTGTGAGAGAGATGAGTGTGTGTGCGTGTGAGAGAGATGAGTGTGTGTGCGTGTGAGAGAGATGAGTGTGTGCGTGTGAGAGAGATGTGTGCGTGTGAGAGAGATGTGTGCGTGTGAGAGAGATGTGTGCGCGCGCGTGTGAGAGAGATGAGTGCGCGCGCGTGTGAGAGAGATGAGTGCGCGCGCGTGTGAGAGAGATGAGTGTGCGCGCGTGTGAGAGAGATGTGTGCGCGCGTGTGAGAGAGATGTGTGCGCGCGTGTGAGAGAGATGTGTGCGCGCGTGTGAGAGAGATGTGTGCGTGTGAGAGAGATGTGTGCGTGTGAGAGAGATGAGTGCGCGCGCGTGTGAGAGAGATGAGTGTGTGTGCGTGTGAGAGAGATGTGTGCGCGCATGTGAGAGAGATGAGTGTGTGTGCGTGTGAGAGAGATGTGTGCGTGCGTGTGAGAGAGATGAGTGTGTGTGCGTGTGAGAGAGATGTGTGCGCGCATGTGAGAGAGATGAGTGTGTGTGCGTGTGAGAGAGATGTGTGCGTGCGTGTGAGAGAGATGAGTGTGTGTGTGTGCGTGCGCGTGAGAGCTGACCTTGACAAAGGTGATCTTGCAGGTGCAGGCGTCGCTCTTTGTGTTTTTGATGACCACCTCACCGTAGTGCTCCAACCAGCGCTCCTGACTCAGCACGTTGTGGATACACGTCACTGCCTTGTTCCACTCGTAGTGGTCGCCGTACCTACACACACACATCAGTAATATCCACCATCACCTCCTCATGTCAGCCTGTTCTCAGACTACTTTAAATAAGTTCAGCTCATCTCAACATGTTCTGGGTTGATGAACACAGTACTGAACACCTCCAGCAGGGGGCCACAGCTCTCTCTCTCTCTCTCTCTCTCTCTCTCTCTGAAAATGACTCTACTTCTCTCTTGATTTATTACCTCAGTAAACATTGTAAACATGAGTTTATGTATCAATCTCTAGTTTCAAGTCTTCTTCAATACAGCATGATGTTCATTTAGTACATTATGGTCCATTTAGAGTCACACAGACCATAAAGCAGGGGATGCTTTAGGGCGGGGCTACCATGATTGACAGGTTGTTGCTGCTACCAGAGCTGAATACGGCTCTGTGGTTCACACGCCCAGTCCTAATATTGTCACTTCTGTTCACTGGCCAGACCCGAGGCTATAAAAGAGCAGTCCACCAACCAACGGGTGACATCACCACGACTATGAAAAACAACGGCTTCATGCAAGAACTGCTCCAAGAACAGACTCCTTCTGTGTCCTCCATCCAGAAACACTCAACGAGCTCATCAAGGAGAGAGCGAGAGAGAGCGAGATATAAATAAGATTTATACAAAACCATCACCACTTGATTGAAACACAGCTGGTGATAGTTCCTCAGTGTGATCCGCTGGTAGAGCACCTTGTGTCCTGTTCATAGCCCGGATACAAACATGGACGTAGTCACCCGTTGGTTTGTGGACTACAGGGCGGTTTGGCCGTCGCCATTTGGTTTTCTTGGAGCGTTTTCATTTACGTTAATTGGGATGCTAATGTTTGCTTGTGCCCAACGTTAAACACACACATCTTAACTTCAAGCCTGAGTTTACGTTGAACTGGTGAGGTCACAACGTGTAACCCTAACCCTGCACTGCACTCATGAAGGTCAACATCTTTTCACCAGACTGTCAACATGTTCACTCCCAATGGAGAGCGGCGCTTCATGGGGATCGTCACCGCCTCAAGTTGCCATTTGAGGAAGTGCAGATCGCCACTTCCTGTGGCTTCATGTCCCAGAAGTGGACGTTGCTGCTGGTTTCTGTATGTATGAGCAGCTTCTCTACCGTGCGGTTCTACCGTGCGGTTCTCGAGCTGTTATCTGCTCCATGGTGTGACTGGTGGGAACTGAAGCAGCAGCTCACTTGGGTAGGGCAACATTGACTAGTCCAGAAGAGAGCATCTCCATCGACTTCCCCCAGAACTTGTTCTTCCATCTCTGATCTGAGAGACAAACAGACGAGCATGAGGTTCAGCCCTCTCACTCGGGACAGGTGGATCCAGCACGCAGCGCCTACCTTGCCAGAAAGTGAAGTTGTGTGACTCGGCGTGGCAGGCGGAGATGGGCGGGTGATGGCTGACCTGAGAGCAGAGCACATGATGCAGCATTACAGTACGTCTCTAAACTCAAGAGGACATGAGGTTTCAGCTGAACCCATCTCTGCTGGTCACCTGCTCGCCGATGTAGTGGAAGGCTCGGTCTTCTCTGTGACTCTCGTACGTTTCTCCCAGAATGGGGTTGAAGGGCTTGTAGCGATTCCTCCAGGACGCCCAGGCATAGCCAGAGATGGAAAACGCTGCCACGTACACCTGGCAACATGCAGGTCGGGTTCTTTCAATGAGTCAAAGGATGCGACTGACCTCAACTGAATCCCAGCAAACCAAACTCACCATCCTCTCGTACGGGTCATCCGTGCGGTTGGCGATGTCCAGCAGCTCCGAGTACTCCAGCTCCTCGCTCAGTCTCTGCAGCAGCGACAGCGGCTCATTGAGATCCACCGGCATGGAGATCCTGGACAGGTCCTTCCCGATGTTGTTGTACAGGATGCTCATGATGCCGATGTGGCTGTTGTCTGTCCCCGAGGCGGGGAGGACAGTGCGGCGACCTGGAACACAGAGACACACATCACTGCAGCTGAAGGACAGAAAGTAGTCCCCAATCTGTTACATGTGCATCACTACTCAAACCTTCTGACCTGATCAGTGGAGTGAATGGAAATGTTACCGTGTTACAATTCACCAATAAAAACAAAGAAATGAACAGATCAACCGTAAGACTCCAGAACACAATCACATCTGCCACAAACCACAACCAGCCCCGGTCAGAGCACCGAGGTCCGTCGGTCTCTTCTCAGTTTAAAATGATTTAAAGCAACGCCCGCTGAAACACAAACATGGCCAACGGCTCTAAAGGATTCCGTCTGTACAGCTGAGCAATCAGGAGGCAGCGTCTCCACCGTCAATACCACTGCACTCACAGTAGAACCGTGAACAGCGGGGCTTTACCGGTATTGGAGGGCACTGGGCTGGGTACTTCAGGAACGTTGTTGAGGCTGGCGCGGTAGTTGAGGGTGGCGGTGGCTGAGGGGGAGAGAGGACAGCGTCAGTTCATCTGCTCACTGGGTGGGCGGGGTCTGTACTGCCTGCTGCCCACTCACCGTGTCCTTCATCCGGCTCGGAGTTGCTGGTGGTGGTGATGTCGCTCAGGCCCGACTCGTCCGACGCCTCGGCCTCCGACGAGCTCTCGCACACGATCACCTCGCTGGCGTCGAAATACTCGGCCATGGAGTCGGCCACAGAGGGCGCGCGGTGGCAGGGCCGGCCCATGGACGGCGTCCTCTGAGAGGGAGCGCAGACAGGAAATCATCAGTTTGTATGAAGGCGGTGCAGCTGCAGCGGTGGCCGGCGTGCGTGTGTCAGACGTAGTGCAAAGAACACGCCCACACAGAACGTCTAACCCAGTGTTGTGCTCCGTCTGCACAGCATGAAGCGACCGATGGAGCCACGGCCACCTCACTGCAGCGCGGCCAGTCATTCCGCGCTCTGGTCACGTTAAGTTAAGCTCTGCTGCGATAGCGTCGGGGGAATTGTCAACATTTTCTCAGTCATTTTTAACAAATTCCACATAAAAGATGAAGATGAATGCAAATGAGTGACAGCGAGATAATGAAGCGAACACTGTGCATCGTTTGTTCTTTGGATCCGTTTCAAAACAAAACACCGACAATTATAGAATTCTGGAAGTTTTAAAACGGGATTCTGTTTTCAAACTGAGCAACCGAAGAACAGACCACACGGATCACAGCGCGGTACACACACACACACAGTACACACAGTACACACCTGGTCAGGACGCACGGTGCAGAAGGATTCATCAGTAGAGTCAGAGGACAGTGAAACCGAATGGACTTTGGTCAGACGGGACTGTATGTCAAGCTGCGCACACACACACAAGCCATGCAAGACACATGAAGTGGGAAAACAGAGAAGACAGAAGTGGTCAGAACATGTCCTGCTGACTCCAGCAGTCCCACAGCTGTGGTGCTTATCGATGTGTTGCTCTATTTAACCGGCGACGAGGATCAACAGACATCAGTACATCAAAACGGGCACAATAACTATTACATTGACTTATCGTACAACACATGATGTGAACAGATCTATGTTGAGGATGTTATCTTTCACATTCCAGTTCAATATGTTGGAGTTTAAAGTAAACTGCTCTTTTAGAAAGGTTTTGTTTGAGCACTTGCCATAATGCAACTTAACGGTATGTTCCATATGCATCCGTCCCATGTCTCCATGTCTCGTCCTGTTATCAACGTGTCAGCTGAGAGGACCATGAATACATCAGGGCCACTCCTCCAGATCAACAGGTTCCACAGTTATGTATTCCTGCCTTCTTTTCAATACACGAGTAATTACCTGATTTACTTCTGGTCTGTTGTGTGTCGTAGAGGGAAAACCCAACTGCCAGACAACCAGCAACGACATAAAGCCCGGTCACACGCAGCGCGACATACAGGAGAAAGCTCATGCAACACAAACAAAGAAAAGCTTTTCTGAGCGCCGGCGGTTTGACAGCAGGAATGAACGAGTTACTCGACCTACAGGACTGTTTGGTTTCAGTGTGTGACTGAGAACCGTCCTTTACTTCCGTCTGTGTGAGGAACAGAGAAGAGACTCGAGCTGTGCTCCTGTGATCACTCGTACCTTTCCTGCCAGAAACAGCCCAAACCTGCTGCATAGCTTCACCAACAGACTGAGGGCTGGGCTGCTGTCCTCTACAGGCCAATTCTAACGTTCTGTTCAGTCAATAGTCTGTATTACATCAGAGACTCCGGGGGAAAGGGTTGGGGCACAGAGCGGGAGGCGGGCTACACAACACACATAAATAATGTCCGTCTTTGTTGTCATCTGATTTCATATTCAGGAAGAGTGAGGATCGTTTTGGGTTAGTTTCTACGTAGGCCGCTCTGCTCCTAGTGAGTGTGTGTGTGTGTGTGTGTGTGTCACCTCAGACAGTGTGTTGCAGAGTGTAGCGAACTGCTGCGACGTGTTGTGCCTCAGGTCCGGGCCGGTCCAGGCCTGCCTCAGTCTCTCTCTCTCCAAGGTCAGAACCTCATGAACGGACTTGAGAGACGCATGAACTGTAAAACACAGCGTGCAGAAACAAAGACATGATCACACGTGATGACCACCACGCGTGGTGTGTGACGACCACCACGCGTGGTGGTCGTCACACACCACGCGTGGTGGTCATCACGTGTGATCATGTCTTTGTTGGTGATCATCACACATCACATGTGTTAACATGAACATGAATTTTAAAAAAAACAATGTTTTGCTTCCATTGATAACGTGACAATCGAAGCTGAAACTTATTAAAGCCACTATAAGGAATTTGATATTTTGGTTATTGTTGGGTGACGCGATGACAAAAATAGACTATTTCTATTGAATTATTGTTAATGCCTGATGGCTTCCTTTAGGTCATGTAGAGGCATCAGCATCACATTAAGAGCGCTTCACAACCAGTGAACAGTTCCTCACAGTAACTTTAAGTTAAGAAAATATTTCAGAAACTTAAAGTGACAAACATCATCAAGCCTGTCTGTCATCACACAGCAGCTCAACTGACGCTACAGACAGAACACAGCTGTCAGCTGGAGGCCCACCCCTCTGAGAAGATGTGCAGATGTCCTGGTGGAGCTTCTTGGCCTCTGGCGAGGAGACCTGAGGGTTGGACAGCTGAGAGTAGACGTAGTCGGGGATGGACTGGACGGACGGGCCCAACCCAGAGCTGCTGCTGGTGCTCGGGTGGCTGGTGCTCAGGTGGCTGGAAGTGAACTGGAGCAGAAGAGAAACGGAATGACACCGAGCTGAGGCTGCAACTATTATACAAGATAATGAGGATGCACACGGCCGTCCTACCATCCCCCCCATGGCTTCAACGCGGGACAAAGTCCTGGAGTGACCGAACCCTTTCCCCGTCTTCTTCTTGGGTTTCTCCAAAGACAGATTCTAGAACAGAGACCAACCGGGTTATGGCTTTCTTCCATAGAGACAGCCCTTACAATGTTTAATAAGATAATGTCATACTTGGTAGATCCCTGACAGTTTATTCATCAATAAAACTCATTTTCCCCCAGAGGAGAGTCCCAGAGGTGCACAGTTGTTACTGGCGCGCTCACCTGCATGCTGATTCGCATCTCCAGGTCTGTGTTTGTGATGGGCAGGCCTCCCTCCAGCCAATGGAGCCGCTGGATGAGCAGGGCCAGCTCCGTCAGCTCCACCTGACAGCGAGCCAGGTCTGACAAGCAGAGGGTCAAAGGTCAATCCAGTGCATTTAAGAGAGCGGGAGAAATATCACGTCACAGTTACCACGTCTGGGTTTATCGCATGTCAACATATGTGACGGAATATGATGACGACGGCTCTCACCGTTTGAGGTACCGTCGATGTCGTGGGTCTGCTGCAGCCACGCTGACACCTTGCTGGTCACCCCCGGGTGAGAGGAGGGGGCGGGGGCGGGGCTTTCCATGTCGGGGTCGTACACCGACGCTAAGCCGGCATAGTGAGCGGGCTGCGTGATCAAACACAAGGAAGGAAGAGATGACTCATCAATCACAACGCTGACAACCAGTTAACAACAAAAATCCTTCAACTGGAAACCTGAAGTCCTTCAGACAGAATCGAGTGTGAAGGCTGTGGCTGTATGAGTAAGCGTTAACATCAGAACAGAGGAGAAGTGATGACACGATGTGGCGGATCCCGCACTGCTTTGTGCTGTTACCACAACAAACAGTCAGCGGAGGAGTGGCATGTGTGCTGCTGCTGCTTCAACAACTTCACTCGTCTTCTCAAGAGAACTGCTGCTTTAGTGTTGGGACGTAGTGGTCAAAGAACGGCGCGGCTGACCCTTCCTGTAGTTTCACTACTTTTTTAAATTGAAGAGTAGCTGCTAACAGAGCTCTGCTGACTCTGTGATGAACACATGCTCTGAGTTTAGAATCAAAGTCTGTTAGTTTGTTAATTAAAAGCTTTTAAGCAAAATCAAGTGCCGGTAGTTTTCCATCAGCAGTAACTGAACATCTACGTTTGACACATGTTTGGGATCGTGTCATCTAACTGATCAGAAGTCAAGGGGAGCCAGACCAACTCAGCTTGTGGTCCCAATGAGAGCAAGCCCCGTCTCTGACGCAGACTACCCACGTCCTGATCGGGCCACTAAAGGCAGCCTGAAGTGAAGACGAGTGGAACCGCGGCCTGCTGAAGACCTTAACCTCAGCGGGAGATCTACTGACCATCTCTCTGTTGGTCTGGGCCAGAGCGGCCGCGGTCGGCAGGTTGCTCGGGCTCAAGGAGAGAGCGTGAAGGACGCCATGATGGACACTCATCGCCTCGTTCTTCCTGAACACACGATGGGCACACAACTTGGTCAACCAGATGTAGAAGATGTCATGGCTCTTTGCCTAACGAGGGAGAGGAGAGAGAGTGTTGAGTTCACTGCAGGCTGAAGCACGCCCACGTCATTTTAACCCCTTAAGATCTGACTGGTGAGAGTTTCGTTTTTCAGACGCCGATGACTGTCGATAACGATGCTGGACCCTCAGAACTCGGCTGTCAGTTACCTTGAGGTGGTAGATGTTGTCCCCAGCGTCCAGGTCCAAGCCTTTGGTCTTCTTGTTGATGGACATCACCGCCAGGCTGACGTCCAGAGAGCCATGGAGCTTCCCTCTCTGAATCTAAGACACAATTTGAAATGATGCAGTTCAAGCGGAGCCGTTGGCAGCACTCGGGAGTCACCAGAACGACCCGACATGAGTTCATGGCGGTTGCTCTGTTACTGTTCAGAGTGGCAGTGAATTGTGCAACAGCCCCATATGTCTTTGTACGACTTACATCTTGCTGTGTCTTTGAGTACTTGAGAATTCCTTTCTCCAGCAGGAAGTATCTCTGAAAGAGCAACGACAGTGAAGAATTTGAAAGAAACAGGAATTGCGTTTCGCCGCCGGGTAAAGACTGTCTAATCGTCATGACGATGGTTTGAACCTGGGTAAACTGAGCGGGACAAAGATCAGCGCTCACCTTGTGCCAGCCTTTGAGCGGGTACTTCCTCTTCTTCATCAAGTAGCCCTCACAGATCCCAGGGATGCTGAGGTCCACAGAGGAGCCGGGAGCAGAGAACACGTCCCGCTGCGGCAGGTCGTCCATCACCTCCCAGTCACGAGACTGAGAGGAAACACGGGGCTCATTACCAAACAAACCACATGACTGATGGAAAAATAGACTTCATATATCATCAAACATGTCCATGTCATGTGTAACAGAATGATATGATGTACATCTACATGCACACACATGTAGATGTACATCATACCTGATCCAGCCGAACTTTCGGTGCACCTCTAGGCTCCACTGGTCACATCCATAGCGGTGTGCTTCCTACTCCTCCCACCTGTGAGTCCTTACCTGCTTTGATTGTTTGTAGGAGCCGGTGCTGCTGGTCCGCGAGTGGCCGGGCTTGAACACGCTGGCCGGGGATTTGTCCATGCCGCCGATCACCGACAGGCCGCTACTCAGAGGCGGCGGACACACCTGAGGGTCCATTGGCAAGTTGTAGTGAGGGAAGCGTTGCATGGAGCGAGAGTTCACGACAAGCCGTGTCTCATGGCAGACTGAGCGGCACTGAAGAAGTGAAGAAGTGTGAAGAAGTGTTAACTGTCGGGAAGAAAACACGTGGACAGTATTCACAGCAAAAAGACAATCATCAGCTGCAGTCTGATGATCTTCTTCCTCAACTCCGAGAGAAGATGCACTCACTATATGGGGAGGATCTATAGTCATAAACCTGGGTCGTCTTGTAAATTCATACAAACATGAAACAGAAAGGCCAGTTGTGTTGAAGAAGATGGACACTTCACCCATTCATAAAACCACTTTAAGGACTACAGTCAGCTGAGATCAGTGGTGATGTAGGACATCTCATTAGTTCAAACAGACAATGGAACGCATGATTGATTGAATATTCAGCAGCTCTTTCACACACAGGCAGGAAGAGGAAGTGCAGAGACTGTTGGGAGAAGCCTGAGCTGTCAGGTGGCAGCTTGCTGCTGATAGCTGGCAGCCATTACCACACGATGTGTGTTCAGAGAACATCAGACTAACAGGATAGATCATTAGACCCGAGGCCCTGAATTACATCTGGACAAGGCGACTATAAATGCAATGATACCAGTTTGTCCATTCAAACTGCAGTCAGTTAGGGCTTTGCTGTCAATGGTGTGTACATTTTTACAACATCACAATATACTGTATATCGACATATACATGTGCAGCTTTTACCCATAGCGCTCACTCCTTCACTGAACATCAATGAAACCTGCACAACTACAGTTAGAGGCAATGCTGACGACAAGGTCCAAGAAGAAACCACACACCTGTGTTGGCCTGAAATCTGACAGGCTGCTTCCCAAACAGTCCACAGGAAATTCCTTCAACTTTCCACTCGAGATGAATTGTAGAACCGCAAGTATTCCCCAAAAAGGTTGATGAAAAACCAAGAGAAAGCAATGTTCCTAGGAACGATCCTTCAGCACAGAGATCCTGTCAACCACTGTGTTGCGCTGAGCCCAGTGTCACACCCGACCCGCTGGTCGGACTGGTCTAAGGCGGACTATCTAAGGCGGCGGGTATCAGGGCGGGGCTGAGAGGCACTCGACGTGACCCAACAGGCCTGCCGGCTCTGTCATCACAAGACCTGCAACAGATTTACAGTCTTCAGACGTGGCCCACAATAGAAACATGAGAGCTCTAAATTGCATTCAATTATCAGATTCTGGCCGACACAAAAGACAAGCGACAGCAACCACTGGAAGGTGATTTAAAGAAAAGAAGAAAAAAGGTGTGACATGTTTAAGATCTGGCCACTTAGGATGGAGCTAAAGCTATCCGTGTGTAGTCCACCGGTTAAGCTTAATTTGCCAAATATTCTAAAATGATTTGAACTTGTCTGCAGGCTGAGACAGAGCAGCCGCTCTACCAGCAGCCAGTGAGTCAGCAGAGGAAGCTTTGAATTCTGCATCTTTGACTAACTTCACTCAAGAATGTTATTCATGAATATTGACATTTTCATATGAATTCTATGGTGACTTTGCAGTTGTAAACGTTACTGTTGCTGCTCTAGAAACCAGAAAACATTTAGCCGAGTTATATTCACAATATTCCATTCTAACCCGGTTCTCACTTTAAAGAAACCAGGCATGACATGTCCCACGTCATGTCTGTTTATCTCCAGTCCCATGTCAGGACGTCTTTTCGTCAGGACGTTGAATCAACAGAAAGAGGTCTGCTGGTGCAGCATTAGGTCATAGTTGGCTTGCTTGATAAAGTTCCATAGTTTAGCCAAAACATTCCCTGAATGCTTTGCACTACGCATCATTGTGTGATTACAGACTAGGGTTGTCACGATACCTAAATTATGACTTCGATAACATATCTGTCATAAGTATCACGACACCCGATACTTACAATACCGGTATATTTATCTATACTAGTAATAAATAAAACATCTGTACGGTTCCTTTTTTACCAGCTTGTGCCTGCCCAGCTTTTTGAACACTTAACAAATGGCATTAATATTAGTATTAGCCTACAGCAAGATATTAATGAAACTACAAGGTGCCATGATTGCTGCTGCTCTGCTGGCATCTGTCTGACTGTGGGAGTTAGGGTAAACAATGCTTCATTTACTGCATAGAGAGTTTGATATTTTATCTTAATTCATGGAATAATTATTTTTCCTTAGCTAAAAATAAAATAATTAGCTGAAGATCCACCAGCATGGAGCCATTTTGCATGAATTGTGTTTCATTTCGTGCACGTTTGTGTGCATTGTGACCTATGATCATATTTATGTTAGTTTCTTTTTTTTAATTTTTTTTTTTTTTAAATCGAACACTTTTAATCTGTAGACTACTGCCCAATAGTCTTATTATTGCCAGTCGATGACAATTGCTCATATACTGTGAGCCTAAATAAGTATATTTATTATTTTGAACAAAAGGTTAAATATTATTTTTAAAGTTTCAAAAAGTGCCCCCGAAAAGATATGTAAATGTCCTACCCTGATTATTATAATGTCAGCCCCCGAAATAGAGATAGATAGATGATAGATGATAAAATATCAAACTCACTATGATGATAGATAGATATATATTAGGGGTGTCACGGATCACAAACCTCACGGTTCTGTTCACGGTTCAGGAGTCACGGTTCGGATCATTTTTCGGATCAACAAAGAAAAGGGGAGGAGACAAATATAACTTTGCTTCCATTTATTAATTAAAGAACTTCAAGAACACTTAAAGCAAAGAACTTTGGGCTATAGTCTTACATGAAAACAAAAATATTGAAGATGTCCAATTTGAAACAAAATGAAATAAATAAAAACAATACATTCAAGAATACTCAATTCTGATATCCTCGTCCTTTCATCAATATTGAAAGACAGAAACAGCCAGTGAGCTTCCACTGTTTACACTGAACTGAACTGCTCAGCAACAACTTGGGTCTGTGTTTACTTCCTGTCAGGTTATGCCATTCAAATACACAATAATGTTACATTACTGTGATATTATTTTCAAAAAGATGAGAATATCTCCATTGTCTGGGGAGAGGGTCGACCTTTCTGTGGTGACTGGAATATTATTGGGCCTCTCTAGCTTCACTCTGACACTTCTGTCAGCACCTGAACCAGGTGTGTGTGTGTGTGTGCGTGACTCTCACAGAGGGGGCGTGTCTACAGCACCTGCCCCAGGTGTGTGTCTGTGTGACTCTCACAGAGGGGGCGTGTCTACAGCACCGGACTAAGAATCACTCCGCCGTGGTGAAAGCAGTCTCTGCAGTCTTTTCCTTCTCATAGAGGTCTGGAACAGCTTCACACTGAAGTGGGTGCGTGAGTGGATTTCGTAGCGTGGCTCAAGCATTTTAACCAGATTTAGAAATCCTTTGTTTTCTACGTCGCTGACAGACGGGATGGTGGCTCTTCATATGTGTGGACATGCCGATGTTGTGTCTCTGTTTAAATAACGCCGACATACCGTAACGGTTTGTCCACCACCCTCATCCATCATTATAAGTTACAGGGAAGACAAAATGTTCCCAAACTTGCGACTTAAATGACGTCGCGGCTTCCGACGTTCCTCCACTCGCCATGACGTCACCGTTAAATGCTTCTAAGCTGCTCCGTTCACGTGAACACACTACTGCTTTATATCTGTTCACTGACACTCTGCATTGATATTCGGGGACTTGTTACTTGAAAAGGAACAGCAGCAGTAGAACTTTATTACACACTATGATGATTACACTGTAAAAAACATAATAAAAATACTCGATTGAAACAGATTCATAAACAGATGCAGACTGTCGTGGTGCGGCTTGTACAGGAAGTGCTGTCCAGAACAATCCGTTCTCTCACGTGCATGTCGGAGAGATGTTAACTCAAGACCTGAACAGACTGGTTCTCTCGCTGTCCTCCATCTCTCCAGGAATGTGCCAGAGCAACGTACGCAGGCTGTTTGGCCACTTGTGAGTGACGGGAACACTTTTTAGGTGAACAACAGTGTTTACAACAGACGCTACAGCTGTGGGTGCAGCTTTGTCCCAATATGATGAATGGAAGGTAAAGTCAGGTTCTAAAGGCCGTTGCACATCGGATGGGTGATGGATTAACGACAGGAAACTGCGTAATACCAGCTTGCAAATACTACAGGGATCAATTGACCCAGTCTGTCTAGAGCAGGGGTCTCTAACTCATCTTCACTCCGGGCCACATCAGCATCACGGTCGCCCTCAAAGGGCCGGTTGTAAATGTAAGAGTGTGTAAATGTAACTACTCCTAACATATTGGTAAATAACTCTCTCTGCATTTGATTATTGTTTATTCAAGTGTAGAAATATTGTACATGCAGTTACACAAATGTAAAAATATATTTCAGCACATTTCTGTTATTGTAACTTAAATCCTTTTAATTTAGGGTTCACAAACCCACATTACTCTATCAAAGATCAAACTATTAAAGAAAATATCAAAGACAAATATCAAACAAGTTATTACAATAACTTTGTTCAATGCTTAAAATCCTTTCAAGGGTGCGTTTGCACAATCCCACATGAAGTATTTCATGTGTTGTAAAGCCACGTTTAAAGTAGTCTTCAATGTACCGGTACTCGCAATACATTTCCATGTAGAGTGTACAGTACAGCCAAAGAGCTGCTTCTGTGACTGTGTGTTTAAGTATCTCATAACTTCAACTTTCTATCAGAATTCTGGAATTCTGACTTTCTATCTCATAATTTCGACTTACGGGGATATTGTTATTATCAAGTCAAACTTCTTTTTTTTGCTGGCGGATTGGTGGGCCACATAAAATGACGTGGCGGGCCTTGAGTTTAAACTAATTTATAGCTTGAGCTACTGTGAGCTATTTCATGAAGCTAAGCTTCCTCTGAGCGAAAGGCTCCAAGCAACTTTGAGTTCACTCTGGTTAACAGCTACATGTCCAGGGCTTTTACTGTGAAAGGTAACACAACGAGATGAACTGGTATTAACTGCCGTCGTCAAGGCTAAAAGAAATACATCCACTCCACACGTGATTGGTTGATGCCTTCGTACGAGGTACGAACGCTCAAGAAGAATTTACCTCATTCTGGGAAAAGCAGGAGCGTAATGCTGCACTGCATGTCATAGATAAAGAGCACTCGACTGTCCTTCACCATTTGTTTCTACGGTTGTTGTGACAGTATCGTAACTCTAACACACCTACACCACAGTATGGCTTTAATTAAATGCCATTAAACAAAAACTACAAAGTCTGATTCATAGTTTCACTTTACGTCAACTGGTAGTCAGAGCTGGATTCAACCTGTGTGTTGATCTGTGTCTTCAGTGGACGTCTCCATGAGCAGCCCGTCTGTTCCTCATGTAGAAGACTCGAACCATCTCGACAAAAGGACTTTTCACCCGTTTCCAAAGTTGCACCTGTTTTTCCTTATCGAAACAAAGATGGCAGCCATACATGCCACAGCCCATCTCCTCACCCAGTATGCTCCACGTGAACACGACTGTACTGGTGTACGTCGAGGTTTCGAGCAAAGATTACACCATTTCATACACAACGACATGTAGCCGAAATACTTTGCGTTTGGAAAAAGAAAAGAACAAGTGCATTTCCGTGTTTATTAGAGACTCTCAGGCTCCTGAAGACCCTCCACTCAGTGATAGGGCTTCACACCACCAGCTGGGTTTCTAAGGGTCACTGGGTAAATGAGTGAATAACGTTAAGCTCTCTGATTCTAATGGCATGTTTGTTAAGCAGCCGCCTACAAACAAACCGGGGTAATCATTTTAAAAACAGCATGTTTTAGTGTGAATTCAAACAAGACACACCCACCTATGAGTGTGTGTGCGTGTGTGTGCATGAGACAGGTAGGAGGCTCAACAGGTTTGTGAACAACACCCTAAACACCGCCATAGGAACAGCGTGAGAAACAATGTGCTTCTGGTGGATAAGGACACTACATTATGCTCCGACATGGTTCATGTTAACGTCACTACGTCACGTTGTTGGCTAGTTTCACGCGTAAAAAAACAAAAACTTTACACGCCGAAAAGGCCGCCAAAAGTCATTCCTGCGACACCCAGTCACCGTTAATTAGAAGTAAAGACGAGAGCGGCAAGGTGAAAAAACATTCGCCATTTTAATTCACCTTACCTCCGAAACGAACCGTAACGACGCGCGTGAACACAGAACCCCTAAATCATTTCTTAAACATTTCTTCCGAATGAAAACTAAAACGGTATCAAACGTTCTCCCTTCGGCGCCATTGTGAAGCGATACAACAGTCCGTGTTCCTTCTGGACTCACCTGGTGTAGCAGCGGCTCCACTGGACCGCTGATGAGCTGATCAGCTGCTTGTTGTCTCTGAGCGCGCGTGGCACACACACACATCCACGAGCGCACCGGCGGGACAGGATGCATCATGGGAACCCTTTTTATTCGCCCTTTGATTTTTGATTTTCTTCTTCTTTATTTTTTTATTTTTAAACAGAACATTTCGAATAAAAATGTAAGAAATACCGGAACTAACACATGGTCACAGCGTGGCGGTTACAATAAGCTGGAACCTATATTTGGACATTCTATATATATTAGTTCACCTTCTGACCCCGGAAAGCTCTTTCCTCTGTCCTCCATGTTACCCATGCTGACCCATATGAGACCAGGGCCCCTCAGAGATGACCCATATGAGACCAGGGCCCCTCAGAGATGACCCATATGAGACCAGGGCCCCTCAGAGATGACCCATATGAGACCAGGGCCCCTCAGAGATGACCCATATGACACCAGGGCCCCTCAGAGATGACCCATATGACACCAGGGCCCCTCAGAGATGACCCATATTCAATGGCCAGGCCTCCCAAAGACACATGGGCCGATCTATCATTACAGTTGCTGATTATCCTAAAAGCTGATAATCAAGGTTATCCACAACCTCAATACTTTTGGTCCCCAGAATTTATTTGTAAATAGGTGATTTTTTCCCCCTGAAATCTTAATCTGCAAAAAACAGCTGACACTTGATTCTGGTGTCAGCCGAATTAAAGGTTGAAAACTTAGTGACAATGCATGTGAAGTAAATATGGATTGACTTTACATGGCACACGTCATTTATTGTGGAGAACAGGCCTTTCTGGGACAAGCAGCCCATGATAATCGCTGAACACCATGTTTTTTATTTTGTTATTAATTACTTTATGCAAAGACCATTCGTGTGTGTTAGCAAATACTTATAAACTCAGTGTGCATATATAAATAACATATATATATATTGATATATGTTTTTACAGCAGCAATTACACCATTTATTTACTTCAGAGGACAACTATTTTGTTCAATAATTCAACTGCGGAATATAATATATATATTTATTTTATTTCTGTACATTTGAACTAATATACTTATATTATTCTTGCATTTATTTTACACACTTACTCATAGATGTGATTGTCAGCATTATTATTTGCTGTTGTATATTGTAGTATATAATGTATATATACATATATATACTGTACATCCATATATACATTATATATACACCTGACTGGTTTCATAGGAACTACTCTATGTCTGGAAGACAACGTTCCTGCATGAAACTGCTCACAAGGTCTGTGGATTATAGAGTAACCGGGTCGTGTGCCATGTCCTCCCATTATAGCAGAGCGCAGCCCCAGCAGCCCTCATCACCCTGTGACTCATCATAACCCAGGACCTCAACATCAGCTCCATCACCCTGTGACTCATCATAACCCAGGACCTCAACATCAGCTCCATCACCCTGTGACTCATCATAACCCAGGACCTCAACATCAGCTCCATCACCCTGTGACTCATCATAACCCAGGACCTCAACATCAGCTCCATCACCCTGTGACTCATCATAACCCAGGACCTCAACATCAGCTCCATCACCCTGTGACTCATCATAACCCAGGACCTCAACATCAGCTCCATCACCCTGTGACTCATCATAACCCAGGACCTCAACATCAGCTCCATCACCCTGTGACTCATCATAACCCAGGACCTCAACATCAGCTCCATCACCCTGTGACTCATCATAACCCAGGACCTCAACATCAGCTCCATCACCCTGTGACTCATCATAACCCAGGACCTCAACATCAGCTCCATCACCCTGTGACTCATCATAACCCAGGACCTCAACATCAGCTCCATCACCCTGTGACTCCATCATAACCCAGGACCTCAACATCAGCTCCATCACCCTGTGACTCATCATAACCCAGGACCTCAACATCAGCTCCATCACCCTGTGACTCATCATAACCCAGGACCTCAACATCAGCTCCATCACCCTGTGACTCATCATAACCCAGGACCTCAACATCAGCTCCATCACCCTGTGACTCCATCATAACCCAGGACCTCAACATCAGCTCCATCACCCTGTGACTCCATCATAACCCAGGACCTCAACATCAGCTCCATCACCCTGTGACTCCATCATAACCCAGGACCTCAACATCAGCTCCATCACCCTGTGACTCCATCATAACCCAGGACCTCAACATCAGCTCCATCACCCTGTGACTCATCATAACCCAGGACCTCAACATCAGCTCCATCACCCTGTGACTCCATCATAACCCAGGACCTCAACATCAGCTCCATCACCCTGTGACTCATCATAACCCAGGACCTCAACATCAGCTCCATCACCCTGTGACTCATCATAACCCAGGACCTCAACATCAGCTCCATCACCCTGTGACTCCATCATAACCCAGGACCTCAACATCAGCTCCATCACCCTGTGACTCATCATAACCCAGGACCTCAACATCAGCTCCATCACCCTGTGACTCCATCATAACCCAGGACCTCAACATCAGCTCCATCACCCTGTGACTCCATCATAACCCAGGACCTCAACATCAGCTCCATCACCCTGTGACTCATCATAACCCAGGACCTCAACATCAGCTCCATCACCCTGTGACTCCATCATAACCCAGGACCTCAACATCAGCTCCATCACCCTGTGACTCCATCATAACCCAGGACCTCAACATCAGCTCCATCACCCTGTGACTCCATCATAACCCAGGACCTCAACATCAGCTCCATCACCCTGTGACTCATCATAACCCAGGACCTCAACATCAGCTCCATCACCCTGTGACTCATCATAACCCAGGACCTCAACATCAGCTCCATCACCCTGTGACTCATCATAACCCAGGACCTCAACATCAGCTCCATCACCCTGTGACTCATCATAACCCAGGACCTCAACATCAGCTCCATCACCCTGTGACTCATCATAACCCAGGACCTCAACATCAGCTCCATCACCCTGTGACTCATCATAACCCAGGACCTCAACATCAGCTCCATCACCCTGTGACTCATCATAAACCAGGACCTCAACATCAGCTCCATCACCCTGTGACTCCATCATAACCCAGGACCTCAACATCAGCTCCATCACCCTGTGACTCCATCATAACCCAGGACCTCAACATCAGCTCCATCACCCTGTGACTCATCATAACCCAGGACCTCAACATCAGCTCCATCACCCTGTGACTCCATCATAACCCAGGACCTCAACATCAGCTCCATCACCCTGTGACTCCATCATAACCCAGGACCTCAACATCAGCTCCATCACCCTGTGACTCCATCATAACCCAGGACCTCAACATCAGCTCCATCACCCTGTGACTCATCATAACCCAGGACCTCAACATCAGCTCCATCACCCTGTGACTCATCATAACCCAGGACCTCAACATCAGCTCCATCACCCTGTGACTCATCATAACCCAGGACCTCAACATCAGCTCCATCACCCTGTGACTCATCATAACCCAGGACCTCAACATCAGCTCCATCACCCTGTGACTCATCATAACCCAGGACCTCAACATCAGCTCCATCACCCTGTGACTCATCATAACCCAGGACCTCAACATCAGCTCCATCACCCTGTGACTCATCATAAACCAGGACCTCAACATCAGCTCCATCACCCTGTGACTCCATCATAACCCAGGACCTCAACATCAGCTCCATCACCACGCAGCCTCAGCAGAGGATGTACTTCCTGAGGCAGCTGAAGAAGTTGAACCTGCCAAAGACGATGATGGTGCATTTCTACAGAGCCATCATTGAGTCCATCCTCTGCTCCTCCATCACCGTCTGGTGCGCTGCAGCCACTGGGACAGACTGCAGCGCATCATCTGCTCTGCTGAGAAGGTGATTGGCTGCAATCTGCCTCCATGATTGTTCTCCTCCAGGACTCTGAGGCGGGCAGCAAGGATTGTAGCAGACCCCTCTCACCCGGACACAAACTGTTAGTCCCTCTCTGGCAGGAGGCTGCGGTCCATCAGGACCAAGACCTTGTGCCACAAAAAGGTTCTTCCCTTCTGCAGTTGGGCTCATTAACAGAGCCCGGGACCCCCACTGACTGATCCTCAGGACAGTCACTGCACAACTCTCCTCTTTAAGTACACACCTGCCACTTTAATACAATACTCGTCTGAACATACTTTTTGCCATGCAAGCATAATTCCTTGTATGTGTAACGTACTTGGCAATAGACTGATTAGAGAGAGGCGGACATCTCTACGGCAGACAGCTTCAACACTTAGCAACTCCAGATACAGCGCCGAGTAAAGAACAATGACTGTTGATTCTGGGATGAACGGTTCTGCAGGTTATCGCGTCCATTTCGTCGGCCTGCCGGATACTCTGTGGGCTCTAGGAGGGAGCTTTGACGAGCCTCTGTGCACCAGACCAAGGAAGGATCCGAGGCTTGAAGAACCGTAGGGCTCATTCACAAAGCCATAAACAACACATCTTTCTCTAACCACCTTTCTTTGAGCTCGAGGATGTGAAGGAGCGTCTACAGAGAATCACACTGCACTTGCAAGACGGCAGATGGGATTTTATTTATAACAGAAGATGAGAAGGCCACAGCGACAAACTCCATCCCACCCCAGCTGATGAAGGTCCAAATGAAACTGTGCTGCTTCAGCTGTTACATAAAATAAACCGTGGAATCAAAGTAAAGCTCGTGCTGCCAACTTCCTTTTGCATCGACAGTGTGTACAGCTACAAGAACAAAGAAAAGAATAAAAGAAGAGTCACACGTATCAGGACTGAACAACATTTTATTCTGTACTTTTCCAGAACTTCTGTACAATACCAACATTTTCTCAGACCTGGAGAGGATGACTTCTGTCAGTAATGCAGGCTTTTTATAGAGCCACAGAAGAACCCGCTGCAAGCACAAACACAACACAAACCAACAGGGACACATCCTTCAGTCCACGCCGGGGAACTTTGATGCAATGGAGGGTCTGGAGATCACGTGTACTCTGCTGGGAGACGAGAGTACAGAACCATTCTAGAACACAATAACACAAATAAAAAGGAACGCCCTCCTTCAGTAATCCCAGCCCAGGTAAAGCTCTGCAGGCGGACAGCAGAAGCCAAGCGTGGAGAGCTCAACACCGGAGGACAGCGGACGCAGGAAGCAAACACCACAACATCTGCCCGACCGCTTGTTGAGACGGTTAGAAAAAAGCGTACGAGAATGGTGTCGTGTGTTATTCTTATTCCCTTTCTGGCAGAGAGGGTAATGTGAACATTGACAGTGCTCATGTATCAGCTAGCTTAGCTTAGCCTGACACGGTCTCAAAGGTCACAACGTCTGTCTACCGGCACCTCTAGTGCTCCGATTAACACGTCATGTCTGCTTTGTTTCATCAACGCAGCCGATGGTGTTATCGGTGGGTTGTGTAGCGCAGCAACACTTTGTCGTGGTTACATTTTAAACTGAGGAGATATAGTGTGTTAGTTAGTGAGCTTGGCAGGTGCTAGTACGTGGATCTGGTCACTTCCAGACGGAGAGAGGCGAGCTGGATCACCATGGACTTGATGAAACCGGTCCTTCTGGAGCCAGTCCGCTCATCGTTACGGCCTCTCGTTGGCGAGTGAGACCTGGCTGCAGATGGAACAGCACGCACCGGAATACGACGGATTAATACAGAGCGCAAAATAAGTGTTGATACTTACTCGTTTTGTTCAGCGATATAACCGTCAAAGGAACACCACTTTGATGATTTTCAAAGCGTGACTGCAGTCGCCAGAAGTGAAAAGCTAGCATTGGGCAATAAGAGGAACGAGGCCACGACATCACGTGACTCTGCGTCACTACTAAGCTCAGGGAGGACGAGTGTTCTCCTGCAGACGTTCGTTAGCTACCACCTGCTTTTAAGACACAGAACAGATTCAAGAACCACGAGAGGGCTATTTATTGATGCATTTCATATCGTAGAACAAAACGGAAATCTCTCAGACCTTACTTCTTAAGAAAAGCCCGTTGACTTTGAGAGGAGGGAACAGGAAGTGCAGAAAATGCTGACTCATGTCTAGGTGGTAGGAGGTCATTCCTGCAGCTCTCTGTAGGTCTACAGATTACCGGACTATTGGCTCCTTTTGAACAAAATCTCACAGTATGAAATCAAACGATGTAGAAAGCGCCACTAAAGCGGAAGAGGCTTGATTTACCTCCTGTGTATCCACGCGTACGAAGCATTAGAACGGACACTTACTTCTGCCTCCATTCCTTCCCCCCAGAGCCCCGGGCGGATGCAGCTAAAGCTAGCGGGACGGTCCGGAAGCACCAGAGCCAGCAACCCAATGAACGGCAGGGTTTCCAAATAAACAACGCACCCACATGCTGCAGAAATTAAGCATTCGCTTCAGCACAACAATGAGAGAACAGCAAACACAAAGGGGCATGAAGGTGGATGTCAATGAGGTGACATTTCTCTCTAGCAGCTTCTTCTCTGGTTAACAGGTTTACCCTCGACTCAACAGCACCATTAGAACCCAAAGCCAAGCAGAACCTGTGTAACACACAGGAACTCTGCTGCTGATGTTTTCAGCGGCCTGATGACGGAGTCCTCGACCTCGGCTCGTTGTCCAACTACGCTCTGCTTGTTAAAAGGTCCTTCTTTCCCCAGGATGTGGTCCCAGGACCCGATCCCCATCAGACAGTCTTTCCTAAGTACGGAGTAGGTGAAAGAAACTGACTGGGCTCGTGGGTCACGGTGGAGCAAACTCCTCTAGAATGCTGCAATATCTGCATTCAAAGGCTCGAGCCTCCAAACTAACCTTCCATCTCAACATCTATCAGGCTGCTTGTGTTCTATCAAACAGGACATCAACAGACAGCTGGTGAGCTGCACAAGGAGCGCAAATACGCCGAGCGTGTGTGTCTCTCTCTCTCACACACACACACACACACACACACACACACACACACACACACACACACACACACACACACACACACACACACACACACACACACACACACACACACACACACACACACACACACACACACACACACACACACACACACACACGGTCCCTTTTTCCTTAAGTTCTTGGCCCGGCTTTGAGTCCCGCACTGTCCAGGGGAGTCAGGGCTGGGAGCTGCCCTGGCTGTCGGGGTCCGTCCCCGTGGAGCTGGTGTCTGAGTCAGAGTCCTCGTCGTTGTGCTCGTCCTCTGCCAGGCTCTTCTCGCGTACCCGCCTGTGGGTGGCACCGAGGCGAGCCAGCAGACCCTGGTAGTCGAAGCGGCCTCGCTTCTCCCCGAACGGGTCCTGGGCAGAAAAAAACCCAGAGGTGAGCAGAGTTTGGGCACGCGTGTCCCTCAGAGATAGAGCATGGATAGAGATGGACCATGCATTTGTCCTGGTGAGTAGAGGGTGTAACCGTCCGTCTGCATCAGGAAAAGATCCGTATTCATCTTCTGTATTAAGCCGTTCTACACGTACTGAGACTTGTTTTTAAATGGATATAGTCCTCGACGTTTTAAACTAAAATTGTGTTCACAAAACGACTCTCCAAAGGTGGCAATAAAGACGACGTCAACGACACCTGAAATACCAGCAGGGGGCGACTCCTCTGGTTGTATAGAAGTCTATAGAAAATGACTCTACTTCTCTCTTGATTTATTACCTCAGTAAACATTGTAAACATGAGTTTATGTCTCAATCTCTAGTTTCAAGTCTTCTTCAGTACAGCATGATGTTCATTTAGTACATGATGCTCCATTTAGAGTCATTTTACGAGTCCCTTTGAGACGTTTCCTGTCTACTGTCCGGTCACCGAGGGGCCATCTGGCCAGGAGGTAAGAATAAAGACTTGTGTGGGACATCAGTCAGCTTTATCCTGCTCCCAACAACAACAAACGTATTGACAATGAAGCTCGCCGAGCGATTGAGCATGATTCTACCAGCAGACTGTCCACACTACGGGTTCACCCAAGTCTGCTTTATGGGTCGGCCGGCCGAAGACTATCACCAAAACGACTGCGTTTATCACGGCCAGAAGATGTAAAAACTGTCATAAAAATAATTTCCTTCAACACATGTGCGACAAACGCTTCCATCAGAAAACACAACCGAAATTAGGCTTAAAATTGTGATATTTTATCAAAAACATTTCATTCTACAGGTTTCATTTAAAATTCCGGTTTACTTTCACCAGATCCTGTGAACAACATTACATTCTGAGCTCCTCAGCGCAACTATGACGCCATGACGGACACAGCATCCACCTGCAGTCTGCTGACAGAGAGGCATCGTCAGCACAATGTCCTTACATTCACTCAATGCCGGACCAACGAAGAGCTTTCAATTAATAATGCTGGACAGTGAAATTAATAATAATTTATCATATTTAATTATATCAGTTTTGTGAGTAAAATCTAAATCTGCAACATCACTCAGTCAGATAAATGTATTAGCACAACGTCCTCCTCAGAAGTAAAGTACACAGTAAGTAGTATCCAGCTGAGTTAAACACATTTAAAGATATCTTGGGGTATAATGAGTTAGATTAGTAACAGTTTTCATATCTTAGAATAATAAAAACAATAGCTGTTTGAGACCATTTTAGTTAGTGTCGAGTTTCAAAAAAAGGATTTCCTTAAATCGCTAAACACATGACAACTGATCTAGAAACGGACAATTCAAAATATAGATGTGCATGGATTAGAAATAACAGGGAATATAGTCACCTGCATGTTCTGTCCCTGTAAATGCAGTCTCTCCTTGCAGACGCCCTCGTAGAAATCATAGTACTCTAGGAAGGACTTTTCCATCACACTCCTACACACACACACACACACACGCACACGCACACACACACACGAGAGAGAGAATGACGAGGAGTGAGTGAGTGAGAGAAGAGAAACGAAGCGTGGTAGAGCAGCTTCGTTGGGTCTCACCACAGAGCTTCAGGACACGGGACTTTGCCCTCCAGCATGTCACACACAGCCACCCTCATGGTCTCATGGCGGATGCACTCGTTGTAGTTCTTACTGTCCCCTGGGTGGCGCTCCTGAAAGACACAAATCAAATTTGGTTCTCAAATCAGATCTCTAAGACAGACTGTCCGACCTGGAAGTGATCATATGGCGTTTGTGTGTCCAGAAACCAAGTAAGACACTAAACGTGTCATGTTTACATCTTTCGCCTCCAGAAATGTAACAATCCACACCACAAGGTGTTCTCCTCTCGTTCCCACTGCTGAGACAGTCCTGTTCAAATTGAGAAAATTCCACAAATGTTTTGTTTGGTGTGCTGTGCTAGTTTGAGCTATCGGAGGCTCGTGCTAACAGAAGCAGCTGCTCGGCTTCACGCAGGCTGAGAACGGCAGGACTTATCAACACAACGTGGTGAAGTGTATCTGCGGCGCTCCCCCTGGTCTCAGCAGGTTGTAACTTTAGCGGTGGGCAGATAATGTCAGAGTGTCCCTGTGAGCGTCTGTTTCCAGCAGCTGGGCTAACGGTAGCTAGAGTGAACGACACATCCCTCCACCATGTAGATCAGGTCCGCATATTACTTTACATCAAGGCCGTCAGACTGCAGTCCAATGTGGGGAGATTGGGGTAAACTTTTTACACTTATTCAATAACGTTACAGCAATGTTTATTAAATGTTGACTCAATGTGACTCAGACAGGTTTTTCCCCGAACAGGATGTGTCATGATGCCTCCTCTCCTCTTCCCTCTTGTGTGTGAGAGTGTGGCCGTACATCAAAAGGTCACATCTGTAAGCCTTCTCCCCCATATCGGCAGTGTTTTTGAGGCTGCTGTCTCCGTGCAGTACGCCTCCCCCAGCAGAGCCCGACACACACGATCTGGTACTTCTATCTTTGTGAGGACACAGGTGTAATGCATGCCTGGCCCATTACCCAGTTATACATGTCGCATCAGACACCTAGTGGTGTAGAACGTGATTGCATTGTTGTTCTTGTATTCATCCCTCCTCTCTTGACGTACTGAGGACATGCTGCAGTTTTTTCTTTGATCGCTCCATGTCATTTGACCCTCATGTTAAGCAGCTGTCCAGGTCATGTTTCTTCCATCTAAGAAATATCAGTAAACTGAGATCTGTATTATCAACGCCTGAATTAGAAATGATCATACACACATTTATCACTTCACGCATTGACTACTGCTACTCACTTTTCACATCACTCAGTGTATCTGCTCTTAACCGTCTGCAGGTCATCCAAAATGCTGCCGCCAGATTACTCACCAGGACAAACCGACGGTCTCACATCACCCCCGTACTCCGATCTCTCCACTGGCTTCCTGTAGCATCTCGGATACACTTCAAAATTCTCACCATCACTTACAGAGCACTTCACGGTCAGGCTCCGACTTATGTAGCTGATCTACTTCGCCCCTATTCACCCGCCCGCACTCTCAGGTCAAATGCTCTAGGTCAGGGGTGTCAAACATACGGCCCGCGGGCCGGACCCGGCCCACCACGTCATTTTATGTGGCCCACGAATCCGCCAGCAAAAAAAAAAAAAAAAAAATTTTTTTTTTTTTTTTTTTTTACAAAAATTTAAAGTTAGATGTGAAAATAAAAATATCCCCATGGTCGAAATTATGAGATAGAAAGTCGAAGTGATGAGATGGCATGTTGTCTGTGTGCCGACATTAAAACTATCACAACAGGTGGACAGGAGATGCAACAGCCCATAAAGAGGATTTCCAACAAGTTTCTCAACATGCGTACTTCTCTGTACTGAAACGTCATCAGTCTCAGCCCAAGTACTGTTCCAATTCAAAGTTCACATCGAGCCAAGCACGGCCCTAATGCCCGGATGTGGCTCGCTCTGCCCATTTTACCCGGGATGCATCGGAGGTGACTTGTCTGTACTTGGGACAGCCAAATATCCCAGAATGCATTTTGCACCAGCAACAGGAAACAATGGCGGAGGAGAAATCACACAACTGGAAGTACGTGTTGTGGAAGTCACAGATATCCCGGGAAACTAAACTAACTATGTTAGGAGTACCGTAGTTACATTTACACCGTCTTACATTTACAACCGGCCCTTTGAGGGCGACCGTGATGCTGATGTGGCCCCAGAGTGAAAATGAGTTTGACACCCCTGCTAGTCTTCTGTCAGTCCCACGCACACGATTTAAGACCCGTGGTGACCGAGCCTTTGAGGCAGTGGCCCCGAGGCTCTGGAATGCTCTGCCTGCAACTCTACGCCTCGCAGATACTGTGGATACTTTTAAAAGCCAGCTAAAAACCCACCTGTTTAGGCTGGCGTTTGTGTAAAAGTAAACCCATGTCCTAGACCTGCTCTTAACATTTGTTTTACATTTTTATTTTATTTTAATTTTATTCTTTAACATTTTTTATTCACTCTGTGTATGTAATTTATTGACCGTAGGGTCACATTGTGTTTTTTATGCTTTTAAATGTCTGCTCTGTTAAGCACTTTGTGATAGTACTGTCTGTGAAAAGCGCTATATAAATAAAATTCATTCATTCATTCATTCAGTTACTTTACAACTTTATATCTCTGCGATATATTCTCTGTGTTTTTGGAGTTTTAGTCTAACATTTGTCTTATAGTCATAGATGCTAATCGCGATTAGCATTTCTTCATTAATGTTAAAATTAGCTTACTAGTCAGGCAAAGGATAAAGACTGCTCATTTTCTCTTGCATGATGGTTTATGCTAAATGTAAGATTACATATTCATGTATATGGGCAGTTTGTAAGGCCATATTCTCAGGTTTCCACAATTTTACAAAGAAATGAAAGATCCTCACTAAAAGCCCTGCACTAAACTACGGCTTCCTGGTTAATCTGCTAAGCTTACCTGTACAGAGCAAGAGCAGAGTATGAACCATCCCAACTAAAGGCCTGCACCCAACACAACCCCTAACCATCCCAACTACAGGCCTGCACCCAACACAACCCCTAACCATCCCAACTACAGGCCTGCACCCAACACAACCCCTAACCATCCCAACTAAAGGCCTGCACCCAACACAACCCCTAACCATCCCAACTACAGGCCTGCACCCAACACAACCCCTAACCATCCCAACTACAGGCCTGCACCCAACACAACCCCTAACCATCCCAACTAAAGGCCTGCACCCAACACAACCCCTAACCATCCCAACTACAGGCCTGCACCCAACACAACCCCTAACCATCCCAACTACAGGCCTGCACCCAACACAACCCCTAACCATCCCAACTAAAGGCCTGCACCCAACACAACCCCTAACCATCCCAACTAAAGGCCTGCACCCAACACAATCACTAACCATCCCAACTAAAGGCCTGCACCCAACACAACCCCTAACCATCCCAACTAAAGGCCTGCACCCAACACAACCACTAACCATCCCAACTAAAGGCCTGCACCCAACACAATCACTAACCATCCCAACTAAAGGCCTGCACCCAGCCCAACCCCTAACCATCCCAACTAAAGGCCTGCACCCAACACAATCACTAACCATCCCAACTAAAGGCCTGCACCCAGCCCAACCCCTAACCATCCCAACTACAGGCTTGCACCCAACACAACCCCTAACCATCCCAACTAAAGGCCTGCACCCAGCCCAACCCCTAACCATCCCAACTAAAGGCCTGCACCCAACACAATCACTAACCATCCCAACTAAAGGCCTGCACCCAACACAATCACTAACCATCCCAACTAAAGGCCTGCACCCAACACAATCACTAACCATCCCAACTAAAGGCCTGCACCCAGCCCAACCCCTAACCATCCCAACTAAAGGCCTTGTTATGGGAAAATATGTCAGTCTACTGCTTTAGGGTTAAAGAATGTAAGTTTTAGAAGTGCAGGCACTAAGCCTTGTTTCTTCTAAATGATTCTAGTAAATTTCGGATCCAGGTGTCTTGTTATCTGTTATCTTGTGCATTGTTTCTGTCTTTAAAGACGGGGGGATACACAGAGGCCTTGATTGCGGTATTTCCCTTGATGGGCATCAGCTGAAGGGCATGACCCTCTGCAGGCATATATGATGTGTGATGGTTCACAGGTTTATTCCGTCTCTGCAATACAGTGACTTAACTCTTTGACCAGGTCACAGTGACATCAAAGGACGCATCTGGCTGGGTGTATCCATGGTTTATTGTGGGGCAAACTGATAAAGGGATTTGTAAACAGGCCTTAAAAGCGCCTTCAGGTTATCGGAAAGACAGGACACTGTGCTTCAAAGAAAAACATCTGCCTTGACATCTTTTATTATCTTCTGTCTTCTTTTGTTTATTCTTGTTTGCAAACCAAGATAACGGCATGCTGGCTGAGTATAAATGTCCATGCATTTAACTGTCGTCAGAGCACCTCTTGCAGATGACGGTGATGTGTCTGTGAGACTGTGTTCTCTTTGCTTGCAAGCAAATAAATTGACTATTACAACTTTGATCGTTCATCCAGACTCTGTTTCATTTGACATTGATTTGATAACACTTTGACACTCTTCTCCCGACTATTCATAGAAATATTCCACAACAGCCTCCACCCATCCCAACTCAAAGCTTTTTGGAAGCCTTTTCAACGTCAGTCACTCGCACAGAACAGATACGCTTCCATAATATTAACTATATCAATACGCACTGACGCACGACTGACTGACACCAACCGCGTAAGTATATTCCTGTTGCGTTTGGTGAATCATAGACAGCTGTTTAAGTCACACTGCATGTGTGTTGTGAACCTATTAACCGTATCTACGTTGATTGTGAGCTCGCCTGTTTACTGCAGGCGGAATCCGCTCACTCGCTACGTGGGAAATAAAATCAATGAGTCACTGAAAAGTACTTTGGTTCAGTAGCTGTCCGAGTAAAACAGGTACAGAGACAAGTACACAGACAGACAGAGTACCTGTTCAAAGCCAGGTTCATTGTGATAGGGGTTCTCCGTCATCAGAGACTGGATGGAGATGAGGACAGATGAAATACTCTGGGCTGGGCTCCATGCTGGGCCTGTCCATGTCCTACACACACACACACACACACACACACACACACGGTAGTTTATAACTAAGACAGAAACACTAACTGTCTCCTAACTGTGCAGACAAATACAACCAAATGAGAGACGAGCATGCCACTCACCCCAGGATGCTGAGGCAGACCTTGCCGTTGCGGTAGAAGTTGGGGTTGAAGCGGACGGTGTTGTGTCCGGTGGTGATGAGCTTGACCCTCGGTGGGTGGATGGGGTAGTCGGGGGGGCAGCGGAACAGGAAGAGGAAGAAGCCGCCCTCGTACGGCGTGTCGAACGGCCCCGTGATCAGGGCGTGGATCTGCACAGGAAACGAGGGGACAGAAAGGAGGCGGCTGAGAGCAGTGGGTCTCCACCTTGTTTGGGGCCAGCGCCCCCTATCCACTGACCAGGTCCATTACTGCCCCCATCAATTCAAATGGAAGGCTCCCCTTGGCTACCCTGAATACTAATGATTAGTATTTCTATATAAGTTAGAAGTTATATCATCACAAGAACATGTCATTAATTGCCAAATATTAGATTTGATTAATCTGGGCAGCTGGAATATTGTCATTAGTTTCCCAGGGAGCAAAAAAGCCATGTGAATAAAAATATATATTTATGAGTCAGTCAGTCAATCTGGTGAATTATTATGCGCCAAACTGTAGAGGAAATGTAATGTATATTAATTAATAATAAATTCAGGCAGCATTTATCCATCTATACATATAACAGATTATAATGCAGCAAGGCTCAAGCATTCTGTGGTGATTTCTAATATGACCTCTTTATACAGTATGTGCATCTATTTATTTTTTTAACAGTAGCATTCCTCCGATGGTCTCGCAAATTTGGATCGTGCAACTTAGCCTACGCAGAGATTTAATCAGGCACACGATGGAGATTGATTTGATTTCAAATTGTATTAACAGTATTATTAATAGGCTGGTATTTAAACCAAAACAGGCCATAAATCATGAATTATTGGGGAAAACCAAGTACCGGTAATTCCACCTAACATCAGACATTCAGCAAACCCCATACAGCCCCAATGCAATGATCCCTTGTTTCATAGCCACACTATTCCACCTCTGGGACTGTGGTATTCGTAGTCGGATCAGGCTCCTGAGAATCAAATAGAGCGATCCATTAATCAAAGTAGCGTCTCGGCCCAGATAGGACAACTATCGGATCCCAAAAACAGTTGCGGTCGGATTGCAATCTCAGCACATTCTTGCCGGAATTCTGTACAAATGACATCTATTGTACGTCTGTCCCTCCTGGGAGAGGGTTCCCTCCTCTGTTGCCCTGTCTTACTGTGTCTCTACGTCACTCCTTGGCTTTCCAAATATGTTAACTCCCGTTCATTGGTTGCCAAAAACACAACATGGAGACGGCAGTCCACAAACCAACGGGGGACAACACGATGACGACGTCCACTTCTAGTCTATGGCGGTTACCAAACAGCTTCCGGTACATTAGCGCCTTCTGGACTGGAGTAGAGCAGCAGAACCAACTCGCTCAGCTATCAGATTTGGTCCAAGCGGGGACATCTGTACGTGGCTCAGTGTATTAAACCGTCTCTAGATTTTTATCTCCACACAAGACGATTAGAAATGACGAGTGTACACGGGGTCATAGCCTTTTTTACCTTGGTCATGTCTTGAGGATCGGGGACGACAAACATCCCCGGTGGAGGTTCCTTGTAGATGGACATGATGTCCCTGCAAAGACAGACGGACAGAGGGAGACAGATGAGGTTTTAGGAAGGACACTAGAGATGGAGAGAATCTTACGTACAGCAGAGATCTGCAACAGAGATCATTTCATTCAATATGCTATATTGGCATGAATAAGGACAGCATTGACAAAGTGTCAAGTAATGACTAGATTATAGAGAAAAAGAGTACTGTGCAATTAAAACATAAGACAGAGGACAACAAATAATCCATCCTGTAAACATGGTTCTAGGGTTCATTTCTTTGGTGGAAAGTAGTTCCAGATCTCTGAGTATCATCTGCTGTACCAGGTAAACCCCAAACTATCTACCTGGCTAAACAACACATGGGGAAGTGGAATATGTGTTTTCCATGGTTAAACGGTTATGTTACCGGTCATTTGTTAAGAACCCATATCTTTCCAGTGATGGCAGAACACTGTACGCAAAACATCCACTGGTACTCCCCTCATTGGGCTTTGAGGTCTGAACATAACCTGAAACTATACCACTGTGACAGTGAGTGTTTCCAGTCGGCCCACCTCTTTATCCGCAGGATGCACTGCTGGGAAGCCTTCTCGTTGTCCCAGTCCGTGCTGAGGGTCGGGTCCCAGGAAGTGGCGTGGATGTGGGACAGAAGGTCCGCTCCTGCCACCCCGCCGAGCCCGAGCCCAACACCGGGAAGAACCGAGGAGGCGTGTACAGATGGAGACACGGCCACGACCGGCAGTAAGGAGCCGGGGGTGAATGAGTTGCCAAAACCGGCTGTGGTAGCGGGGACACCGGGCATGGGGGGCACCAGAGCGGTGAGGCCACTTTGCGCGGCCGCAGCGGGAGGTGGGGAGGCCGGGTTGGAGCTGGTGTGAGCACCGCTGGTTGCCGGGTGTCCCACTGGTAAAGAGTTGGCCAAAGTCGGCAGCAGCGAAGCTCCGCTACCCTGTCCGGTAACGCCTAAGCCATGGGCACCGCCACTGGACTGCTCTCCGGAGCTGTCTGCCATGACTCGCAAGCTAACGAGCGCTGAGTAAAACCGTCGGTGTTTACTAATGTATAATGCTAGCTGCTAGCTGCATCGGGCAGCTGAGTGCGAAGTTACCTCTGCTTGTTTGTGTTGACCAGCGGGATCAGAGAGCAGGCGAGCGGGATTGAGGTGAGCTCAGAGGCGAGGCCAGAAAACACGGCATTTCTTCCCACGACATAGTAGCTACTTATCGTTAGCTGAACGTTATGTGTTCTCCCCGAGGCCTCCAAAAAAAGTATGAAGTCGTCGGCAAAATGACCTGGTCCCCCTTCCTAAGGCGTGTGGAGCCGACTCACTGTCCGTTGTTATCGTCTTAAATCAATATGGTGTCCGAATATTTGGGTTGGGAATCGACCACATCCTCTCAACGCAACTTCAGGATCTGATTTCTCACCAGTTCAGCTGCGCTGAAACGATAAGAAACAGGACATCCGCTGGGAACTTCAAAATAAAAGTCCTCTACGCATTTAAAAGTGGCACAATGAAAATTAAGCATTTCATTGTTAAATCTAAATATTTATTGAGGAAAAAAACTTTGAATCAATTCAAATATTTTTTTTATATAGTTTTCAAGGTTACAAGGTTTTTACGACATTTAGACTGTCGTCCAAATTTGCTACATAGGTTAAAACAAGTATATATATATATATATATATATATATATATATATATATATATATATATATATATATATATATATATATATATATATAGTCTATATTTATATATATATATATTTATATATATATATTACATATGTAGGGTGGAGGATGGATAATTAGTTGATTCATGAATTAATCACAGCCAGAGGAAATAAGCTGTTTTGAAGGTGGTTCGGCAGCTGATTCTTCTGCACCTCTTTCCAGGCGGAAGCAGGTGAACAGGTTGTGGCTGTGCTTGTCCTTTAATATCTCCTCAGCTCTTCTCAGGCTCCTCTTCTCACCAATGCCACTGATGCGCAGTAGATGGGTACCAATGATGTTCTGAGCGGTTTTAATCACTCGCCGTGCACATCCCATACCAGTTTGTACTGTTTGCAGTCAGGATGCTTTCTATTGCTCTTCTGTAAATGTGGACAAGAACTTGGCACAGGAATGTTGCGTGCGTCTTCCCCTCCTTTTTCTAAAATCAACAATAAGCTCCTTGGTTTTACTGACGTTGTGCAGCAGGTTGTTCTCTGAGCTCCACTCTGCAAGCTGGTTGATTCCCTCTCCCATTGAAGTCTCATTGTTGTGTGTAACCCGGCCGATGACGGTCATGTCATCTGCCAACTTCACAATAGAGTTCTCTTCATGTTTGGGGTAGCAGTCATGGGTGTGCAGTGTGAACAGGAGGGGCTGAGCACACGGCCCTGGGGGGCTCCGGTGTTCAACACCAGAGTGGAGGAGGTTTGGCTGCCTGGTGAGGAAGTCTGTTAGCCAGGTGCAGAGTGCTACATTTACCCATCACTGTCACGGGGAGATTGTGTTGAAGGCCGAGCTGGAATCGAGCAACTAAGCCACAGACCTGCTGATGCCAGACAGCGGGTCTGGGAATAACCTGCTAGTTTTCAACCAGCTTTGTATTGTTACAATGTGGGTCGTATATGCTAGTGAACGATGTTGAACTCCCCCATTAACAGCACCCGAGGGTCCCTTCTCCACCAGTTACTACTGTGAATCTGTCCGACAGGATTTACAGAACATACCTGTTTGTTAGTTGCTGCACCGTGTGGTAAGATTGTTAACATCAAGCATCCTAAACACTTTCTTGTATTTTTTTATGAGGCCTTGAATACCAGAATAGATCGTGTGTTGGGACATCCAGAGCAGTAGCTTCACTGTAAAGACCTGCACAATATTAAGTCCTAAACTAAACCTATGAGACAGAATCTGGTATAACCACCAATACTGTAATATAATTAGCTTTGTGTAAATAGTCTACGCCTTAAACTGTTTAATCGTTAAGTCGAGTAACTGTCCTTAAGCCAACGAACAATATAAGACAGGTACAGTCAAATAAAATAAAAAAAATGATCATTTTTGCTTTGTGACTTTTCTCCCAATGAAGCAGATTTGTAACAAAAGGGAAACTGAGCCAATCCAATCTGTCGTTCAGCTGTCGAAGCACATGATTGACAGGTGCCTGCTGATCTCAAGAAATTGCAACAATAAAGTGAATTTAATATCAGTAGAAACCTTTGTCCATTACCGATTTCAGTAAACTCAATTGCTAACATTCAAGTGCTTGCTGTGTTTCCAGAGATGAGTCATGACTTCAATGTAAAAGTTTATCAGACCACATGTAGCATCAATACATAGTATGGGTCATTCTAGTCGAGCGGTCCTTTGCATGCAGTGAATTATAGTTGGACAACTGTACGCTGATCTATATTTATTTTAACAAACCCTTCACCTGGTGGGCTAAAGAATAAAGAGCGTGGTGTGTGTTAGTGCACCATGTGTAGATTTATTGCATGCATTTGTAGATGAATAAAGTTTTACCCCTAAATTCACTTTAAACCACCGGCTCTCGTTAAGTCCACTTCACTCGTTCAATCCAGAGATTTCACTTTGGTGTCATGTCCTCCATAAATCAAATACCCACATGTAAATATCAGTGACATCGCGTCGGCCAGTTCCTTCAGGATACGTCTAAATTCAGTTTGCCCCAGTCAATCAACACGCTTCTGTTTCTACAGCAGGTCAAAGAGGAGCCTTTCAACCGCTCACTTTATTGGCAATGAAAACCAAACTAAGACAAAAACACTGCAGACTGTTCTTAGTTATCCCAACCATTTATTTTGGACAGATTTCAACCGAAGTGAGGTCTTACATAAAACTTTTGAAAAACAAAAATAAGCTTAGGAACAAAAGAAACGTACAATTGGAGGTTTGTTAACCTCAGATGTGAATATCTTTTCCATTTATATATATTTCCTTTAGACCCCATCAGCTCATTCAGAGTTACCGTTGAGGAACACCCCCCCCCACCCCCCCTCTCTCTCTCTCTCTCTCTCTCTCTCCAGGTGGAAGGAAGCGAGGCAGGGAGGAGGGAAGGAAGAGTAGCCTGGGGACGTGATGGAGTTATCCAGCTTTACATGGCGAAGAGGATGAGGAACGCCACCATCAGGCAGAAGAGACCCATCGCCTCAGACAGAGCGAATCCCAGGATGGCGTAGGAGAAGAGCTGCTGCTTCAGGGAGGGGTTCCTGTGGGGGACAGGAGGAGCACAGGAGGAGTCAGACAGCTGATTAATGGTACCTTCACTGCAGCAGCAACATGCAAAGGTCAGGCATCTGTGTCTTGCAGGGTGGACACAAAGCTTCAAGAGTTCAAAATAGTCTACCCAAAAATGTCGAGTGAGAGGTTTGTGTGCCAACGCTGAACTGAAGATCACTCTGCAGTTCCAAGATTGAACAAGCGGCGAGTTATGATTAAACCAACACGGGGGATTAAGACACATGAATGCGTTTTGAGGCAAGATGCAGAGAAACGGTCACGCATCGCACCAGTTTCAGTGTTTTCTCCATTTTGGTTTGCTCGCATTGGGAATCCAGTTCTGACCCACCGTTAGGTCTGCACAATTAATCACATTTAAATCGAGATCACGGCTGCCACAATTAAATGAGCATGATCGTCTGCGATATTGACGTTTAAAATGCGTGCTCTGCTACGTATCAAATCAAGCGCTTCCTCAACTAACAGTCAGCCGACCACCAGGGGGCGAACGAGATGGGAGGTGTCATGCGCGCACCCTGCAGACTCCGGTAGAAGTAGAGACAGACAACAGAGCAGACGGTCACGGGTGTCATGTGAAAGCTAAATCAAATATCAGGAGCAGAAGGGGAGGAGCTAGCCCCTCGAAAAGGATCATCGTTCGTTGTCTGGAACTTTTTTGGATTTAGGGCAAGTGATGTTAACCAAGAACAAATCATATGACGGAGTGCGTTAGAGTTGTGGCTGCACCGCATAGCAATACAACTAACTTGTTCAGCCACCTGAAAAATCACCACAAACTATAGTAGGAGGAACGCATTAAGGCCAACGCTAACGTCAACCCAGAACAGTGACCCTGCACAGCGCATCCATGCACCTCCCAAAGACACGCTGGATAACTCATGCAATCGCATTTCATTTGGCCAATAAATACTGTGAGCAACTAACTTATTTTTAGTTAGCCCTTTATTTTGGGTGAACAGTTTATTTATATTTAGCTCCAGGTGATCAGAACCGTATAAGTTTTATTTTGATGGAGACGTACATTAGCTGGAATGTAGCACAACATTGAAGTGAAAGCAGTGCTCTGTTGATTTCATTTTGGGTCAAACGTGTTGATACCATTTTATTTATATTTTCCTTCTATGAGATGCACTGTGATGTGATCAGGACCAGTCTGATGCAAAGAGTTGTACATTAGCCTGACTGTAGCACAACAATGGAAGTGGAAGCAGTGTTCTTGTTCATTTAAACCTGAAAGTGCAATAAAAAGATGTTGCCCCTAAAATGAATGAATAATCGTGATAAACAACTGTGATCGCAATATTGATCAAAATAATGGCGATTATGATTTTGGCCATAATCGCGCAGCCCTACCCACCGCAGCTTCTGGTTATTTCTACATGAAGGCTTCCTGTGGGTGTGCTGTTGGATCAGCCTATCAACTGAAATATAAAGCAGCGCGCTGGTTTTGAATGAAGTACTTGTAACTCATGAACTGAAATATCTTATCTAAATAATAGAACATTTTGGGAAAGGTGCACATTTGCTTCCTTGTTTACAGTTTGATGAGATCCCATCTATAAGGTAAGTGTGCATCTAGAGCCAGCAGCCGGCTAACTTAGCTTAGCATAAACATTGCACAGACAGGATACACATTAGTGGCCTTCAGAGCTGTTGGCTGATTGACACCTTTGGACTGAGCCAGACTAACCGCTTCCAACAAGAACGTCAAAACTGTTCATCCGATCCGAGGATCTTTGAGGCTCTTTGAGACTTTTCTAATCCTGAGGGAATATCGCACACCTAACGATAACTAAACAATACTTTTTTAAATCTGTGTGCACAAAATATAAAATTGTTCCAACAGGAACTATATTAATATTGTTAAGTTATCACTAATGGGGAAACTGGAGCTCTCCGCCTACCGATCATCTGGATTTATAAATGCTAAAGTGTTGCTAGACCGGCCGCCAACAAACAGACGCCTCTTGTAAGTCCAGAATTCAGACAGGCCAACAGTCTGTCTACACGAGAGGATAACCCCGTTACTGGCTGACGTCATGGCTCAGGGGAGACAGCCTGAGATTCTGAGGGACTGAAACCCGCATCCGTGAGTCACTGACGAAGGAATATTTACATTTCTTCACAGCTGTAAACACCGAGCAGCACTTCAGGGTGCTGTGGATAGAACCCTGCACCTGGCTAACCAGCTACAACTTTACCTGGCGTAGCCGATGATGAGGCTGCCGAACACCGTTCCGATTCCAGCTCCTGAGCCGGCCACACCCACCGTGGCAGCGCCAGCACCGATGAACTTGGCGGCGGTGTCGATGTCCCGGGAGACGGCGCTGGTCTGGAAGGACCGGCTCAGGACTGCAGACTGGCTGACTGGCAACAGGGCCTGGGAGAGGAGAGAGCGCGGAACAGCTGCAGTGAATATGCTGCCTGACTTTCTTAATGCAATTTATGGATTCCATTTAGAAACGCCCCGATCGCAGTTCTGCTGCCGATAGATCCCCGATGAGCGAGACGGTCATTGTGTGTTGTGTTACAGCAGCTGGACACAGGGCTCAAGAGAACATCTTTCACCACCATCAGGGAGAAGACAAGAATCAAACCAGTCTTACCTTTTTATGTTGTTGTCATCTAAGAGTAGTCCTTTGCATAAAAACGATTAGGAAAAAGAATTGCTATTTCAATAACAATGTGTTAAAGGTTGTTTAGAGCTAGAGTTAAGTTAAGATTACATTCAACACTTTATAAGTTACCTCTGCCCAACACTCGTTTTTCCTGAGTAGAGCTTGAACGCAGCATAATGCTGCCTGTGACCATGAGCTCCAGACGGTGCTGCGCACAGGCCGGCTGTGTTAGAACGATGAGAACAGAGTCGTCGCTCTCAGACGAGTCTTATACCACACATGTGTAGTACTTCTTACAGATATTTAGACAGAATCTGTGATCAGCCCAGTTCTCTCACATTGATTTGGGTGAAATGATGCAATATCCAGCGACATGAGTTTCCCTATACGAGCCAAACACTTCTACATCAACACTGCAATGCAAGAGCAGGACTGCAGCAGATCATCTTCAGCCATCCACACACACGCCCCAGGATGCATCAGCTGTATTCAGGCCGTTCAAACATTGGGTGCAGGATGATTGCAGGCCAGAGGACTGACCTGCTGCTCCACTGTGGCTTCAGGTCTGTTGAAGACAGAGGCGGAGACGGGCCGGGCGAGGACTCTGGACCCCCCACGCAGCTACAGGCAGACAAAACCACATCAGCACCGCTTCAACAGTGAGTCACTTTGAAACATCTTCTACTGCAGAGACTACATCACATGAGACCAGCAGTAACCATCTGAACATTGCACTTTTACCTTAAACTAGTAAACTATGGAACTTATGGAAAAAAGATCAGCTGCAACGTAAGGCACATGATGGGCTTCTGCTGACATGGTTCACACTGCAGCCTTCTGTCACTACATGACGGAGACTAGGAGTCGAGAATAAACCAGCAAATTCAATCATGTAAATCATAAGAGTGGCGTTTAAGTAGAAACTTATGACACATGAGAGCTTTAGCACACTGGATTCTGTTCAGAGAACTTTGTCCTCCACATCACCTCCATGTCTGAGATGACCTACATGCTGAAGGGTCAGCTAACATGGCAATGCCGCCGACTGTGCAACCGTTATAAAGAGCACATGGCTGCAAACTACGTGTCCTTGAAAGCAAACAAAGGATGCTAAAAGCTCACGCAGCCGAGTGTGCTGTAGGATCTGTAGTCATGTCAGACATTCAAACTATGTGGTTTATACTTCTCTTCACTGATGTAGCGTCACAGAATAAACACACGTAGCTGCATTACAGTTAAAAGCGTCACAATGAGCTGCTGATGCTCATGTCAGTACTTTTACATGTTTTAAGTAAAGTAATGGCAGAGAAGTGTTACAGCTGACCTACCACAGCAGGAGAGGTGACGAACTTGGCGCAGGCATACATGGCTGGGAGCTGGAGAGAAAAAGAAGAGTTTGAAGTCAGAGTTCTCACGCACAGGCGGACACTTGCAGTGTCTCAAGCAGCAGATTCACAGAGACTGGTTCGAGGCAGTTTCAGGAACGTGCAACTACCGCGCCACCAAAAGCTGTCAGGGGTCGAGGGGAGAGACTAGTTGTATATACATCTTATGTGATGAAATTGATGGTCTGCAATTCTTGATAAGCGGCATCTTAATGAAACGATGAGAGCAATAAATCCACCTACTTTCCAAATACACAGCGCTTCATAGTTTCATAGTCTGAAAGCACTGGGACTCACTAGCAGGCTTCAGCTCGGTGCCAGTCTGTTCTTCACTGACCTGCAGCTCTGACAGCTTGGGAAGTTACCGTAGGTTCACAGCACACACTGCTACCAAAGCATGCAAGTCTTCCACGTGAAATAAATCCGTTGCACGGTTAAAAAACGAATCACTGGAGGAAATATCTCTGCAAAAGGTCAAGTCCAGCAACAACTGGATCGAGAACAGCAGTCCTGGCCTGTTGGTCCTGGTCAGCTTTGTCAGAAAGGATAATCCAAACGCATCGACTACTGCAAAGG
>NC_136646.1:5171248-5193748 GCF_949748355.1 Melanostigma gelatinosum
ATTATTACACCATCAGACCGCCATTACACTTTTCCTCTCGCGCACCACCTAGAGGCAGCTCGCGCACCCCCAGGGGTGCGCGCACCCCACTTTGGGAATCCCTGCACTATATGATACACTGTATGATACACTATATGATATTAAACAGGATGCATTGTTTGCTGTTGTTTATTAATCCTCCTAATCCTTTCATGAAGCACTTGACTTGTTCATTGGTGCAGCTTTATTGTTTAAAATGAACATGTGACATGTGTCGGCAGAGAGTGTGTGTGTGTGTGTGTGTGTGTGTGTGTGTTTACAGGACTTCATGGGGCTTTGTGTTGCAGCACTTCTCTATCACGAGCTACAGTTCCTGTCAGTTCTTCTCCTGACTTCATTTGACCGTCATTGCCTCAGCAACTAGCCCCGCAATACCTCCACATTCTGTGCATTTCAAATCAAGCTGCACTGCAGCGTGACAGCATGGAGAGAAGGACGGATCAGTCGCTGCGATCACATGTGAGCGTGTGTACAACAGCTAGTTCAGTCTGACAACCTGAACATGATGGTTTCTGTTGTGAAAATAAAGCTATCTTTCACACTTAGAGCGGATTTAAGAATGAAACAGAAGCTCTCAAGAGGCGTATAGTTATATCAAAGCAATAGTTTTATTTATCAACAGAGTTATTCAGCCCAAACAATTAAACATGCATGGGTACTAATGGTTGCACTCTCAGAGATTCACTATGAGACACACTTGGACACGGCAATGTGAAGCTTAATATAGGGTTCCTCCCCTTGAGGCCCATTTGTCAAATTCAAAGATGCAGGCGTGGCACGTTTGTACGTGTATGACACCTGGGTGGAGGCCTGAACGTCCGTTCACATTGGCCCCTCCCAGAAGGCGTTTTCTTCTATCAGTGTGTGTGAGATGTTGCATGAGAGCGGACCTGTGAAGCAAGTTGTGAAGAGGGGAGACTACTTAGGGCGTTGTCCCTGCATCTCACTGTCTATTGTTCCTTCCTTATCTCTCTAAAGATGGCGGCCTGTTCCTTGTGGCGCAGTTAAGTCAGTAATCTCCCTCCTGCTTCTCCCTGGCCCTAGCGTGTGCTGTGTGCATTGTATGAGTGGTTAATAGAGCTGCATAAGCTAATGGTTATTAAAACTACAAATATGCTAGTGATTAATTAAACTGTATATAAGCTAGTGGCTGATTAAGCTGTATATAAGCTAGCTGCTAATTAAAGCTGCATATAAGCTAATTTTATCAACATTTCCTCTCTGCAGAATATCAAAGTGTAAATCTGTGTAATAATCTGCTCGAGGAATCTTTGCTCTAAAAAGAACATTTAAAAAGTGCAAAATCTGGTTTCCAGGATGCGATGGGGTTAGAATTGGTCTGACTGTGAGCGAGCTGCATCATGCATCACATGAACAGCTTGAGTTGAATGTGACGAGGGTGTGAAGCCAACACAATACTTTATACCAAAGGCATCACAAAGTGTGCTCGACTGTTTATTGAGAGTTTATTAACAGCAAAGGATCATAGGAGGAAAATAACAGTAAGGACAAGAACAATGTAAGGAAGCAAATAAGGGACAGCAGCATCACAATGTTAACAGGCATTGTATCGTTCATTTTGATTGTTTTTTATTGCATTGAAATATTATATTTTGAAAACCATGTCAATATTTCACTTTAAAAAACATGTTTCTGAATTTATTTGTTCGAAATTCACCTCTTTGAAATTTTTTTATTTTAAATTTCAAAAGCTGACTCAGAATATCATTTTTAAATGTTCACACATTTAGATAAAAAATTAAAGAACAAAAACAATTAAAATTTAAAATAATTCAAAAAGAAGAATTGAGAAAGAAGAATTGAGAAAGAAGCACAGAGCTCTGTTATTACTCACCAGTGCTCTGAGAGGCCAAAGCTCTGATTGCATTCGGGCGATTGTCTGCCCCATCCTGTAGCCGGGGTGTTGCTATGGGACAGTTTCTTTTTTAACTTTTTGGCTCTGAATTTGTAAACATTTACATTTAAAAAAATACAAAATTGAGAACAAATATATTCAGGTACACTATTTCAAAGTAACTTCAATGCTGTTAATTCAGTGGTTTTTAAATATCAATGTTAAAGTTACAGTGGCAGTTAACATTCAAACACTTATTGATTTTTTTTGCCTCCATACCACTCCTCAATAGAATATATTAGGAAATTAAAAAATCTATCTGAACAATCTGTACCTTACATTTCTCTATTCGCCATATCTTATACTCTCTAATCACAATGACTTTGGATTAGCTTTTATTCTAGTTTCTTTTTATAATAAATAAACGGACAGACATTTAATTTCACTTCTATAATATGAATGCAGCAGTTTTTAACATAGTGTGTTATTGTCTGCATTGTGATCTGATTACTTGGTTATTTGGCTGAATATGTGCGAGAAAACAGTTTTGAATTTGGAAAGATATTGTCATTGAAAGCATTCAGTGCCAAAGCATGAACAGTGATCAACAGCGGTGACTGGGTGCAGAGCAGCCTACTGACCAGCAGGTGGCAGTGTAGATATGCTGGCGCCCACAGGGTGTGAGCTGCGTCTGTGAGAGGACAGGCCCCTCAAGGCCTGAACCCGAACCCTCGGGGACTTCACTGCCATCGCCTGTTAAGTGGTTGAGTGTGAGAGGCTGTGAGGGCTTGAGACGGTGTAAACACTAACGGGACAGCACTTTACTGCGACATATCACGTTACCTTGACAACATTATGTACAATCGTGGGTATTTATTTTCCACGAAGGTGTTTTTATGTGTTTTTATATGTTTTCATGTGTTATCATGTGTTTTCATGTGTTTTCATCTGTTCTGATGTGTTTTTATGTGTTTTTATGTGTTTTCATGTGTTTTCATGTGTTTCTATGTGTTTACATGTGTTTTTATGTGTTTTCATCAGTTCTTTTGTGTTTTTATGTGTTTTCATGTTTTTATCAGTTTTCATGTGTTTTTATGTGTTTTCATGTGTTCTTATGTATTTTCATGTGTTCTTATGTATTTTCATGTGTTTCAATCTTTTTTTATGTGTTTTTATGTGTGTTTATGTGTTTTCATGTGTTGTTATGTGTTTTCATGTGTTCTTATGTGTTTTCATGTGTTTTTATGTGTTTTTATGTGTTTTCATGTGTTTTATGTGTTTTCATGTCTTTTTATGTGTTTTTATGTGTTTTCATGTGTTCTTATGTGTTTTTATGTGTTTTCATGTGTTCTTATGTGTTTTAATCTTTTTTTATGTGTTTACATGTGTTTTTATGTGTTTTCATGTGTTTTCATCAGTTGTTTTTGTGTTTTCATGTTTTTATCAGTTTTCATGTGTTTTTATGTGTTTTCATGTGTTCTTATGTATTTTCATGTGTTTTCATGTGTTTTAATCTTTTTTATGTGTTTTCATGCGTGTTTATGTGTTTTCATGTGTTCTTATGTGTTTTCATCTGTTTTTATGTGTTTTTATGTGTGTTTATGTGTTTTTATGTGTGGTTATGTGTTTTCATGTGTTTTCATGTGTTTTCATGTGTTCTTATGTTTTTATGTGTTTTTATGTGTTTTCATGTGTTTTCATGTGTTCTTATGTGTTTTCATGTGTTTTCATGTGTTTTTATGTGTGTTTATGTGTTTTTATGTGTGGTTATGTGTTTTCATGTGTTCTTATTAGTGGTGTCATGGATCACGGATCGATCCGTGATCCATTCGGATCAGCCCTCACGGTTCGGATCACTTGTGAACTGCGGATCAATCGAGTATTTTTATTATGTTTTTTACAGTGTAATCATCATAGTGTGTAATAAAGTTCTACTGCTGCTGTTCCTTTTCAAGTCACAAGTCCCCGAATATCAATGCAGAGTGTCAGTGAACAGATATAAAGCAGTAGTGTGTTCACGTGAACGGAGCAGCTTAGAAGCATTTAACGGTGACGTCATGGCGAGTGGAGGAACGTCAGAAGCCGCGACGTCATTTAAGTCGCAAGTTTGGGAGCATTTTGTCTTCCCTGTAACTTATAATGACGGATGAGGGTGGTGGATAAACCGTTACGGTATGTCGGCGTTATTAAAAGAGAGACACAACATCGGCATGTCCACACATATGAAGAGCCACCATCCCGTCTGTCAGCGACGGGTACACTCCGGTGTAGAAAACAAAGGATTTCTAAATCTGGTTAAAATGCTTGAGCCACGCTACGAAATCCACTCACGCACCCACTTCAGTGTGAAGCTGTTCCAGACCTCTATGAGAAGGAAAAGACTGCAGAGACTGCTTTCACCACGGCGGAGTGATTCTTAGTCCGGTGCTGTAGACACGCCCCCTCTGTGAGAGTCACACAGACACACACCTGGGGCAGGTGCTGTAGACACGCCCCCTCTGTGAGCATCACACAGACACACACCTGGGGCAGGTGCTGTAGACACGCCCCCTCTGTGAGAGTCACGCACACACACACACACCTGGTTCAGGTGCTGACAGAAGTGTCAGAGTGAAGCTAGAGAGGCCCAATAATATTCCAGTCACCACAGAAAGGTCGACCCTCTCCCCAGACAATGGAGATATTCTCATCTTTTTGAAAATAATATCACAGTAATGTAACATTATTGTGTATTTGAATGGCATAACCTGACAGGAAGTAAACACAGACCGAAGTTGTTGCTGAGCAGTTCAGTTCAGTGTAAACAGTGGAAGCTCACTGGCTGTTTCTGTCTTTCAATATTGATGAAAGGACGAGGATATCAGAATTGAGTATTCTTGAATGTATTGTTTTTATTTATTTCATTTTGTTTCAAATTGGACATCTTCAATATTTTTGTTTTCATGTAAGACTATAGCCCAAAGTTCTTTGCTTTAAGTGTTCTTGAAGTTCTTTAATTAATAAATGGAAAGCAAAGTTATATTTGTCTCCTCCCCTTTTCTTTGTTGATCCGAAAAATGATCCGAACCGTGACTCCTGAACCGTGAACCGAACCGTGAGGTTTGTGATCCGTGACACCCCTAATATATATCTATCTATCATCATAGTGAGTTTGATATTTTATCATCTATCATCTATCTATCTCTATTTCGGAACCGTGAGGTTTGTGATCCGTGACACCCCTAGTTCTTATGTACCATCTTTAATCCTTAATGTGTAAAGTTAACATGTGCCGTCCTCTTTGTTTACCCATTTTATTTTAAATGTTCCGGCTTCCACCGTGTTTAATGTCACGTTACTATGAATTTTAGATACTTCCCTTGACTCAAAATGTCTGCGAGAGAGCCCTCAAATAATATCAAGCATGATCAATAATTTGTCAGGGGGACAGCCCAAAACCTTCACAGACTTTTCCGGTAACGCGCCTCAAAGACCGTGAGTGTGGAGATTGGGATTGGGTCATAGGTTTGTTGTCAGGGCATGGAAGGGGTGTCCTTATTGGTTGAATGAGGGACTTCCCTCATACAGTGTCCTGCTCCAACAGAGAGAGTTCTAGCTGCCCAATGGGCAGTTTCACTGTCCACATAATGAGTACAGTGGCACATGGTACATGGCACAGTTCATTCAGACACCCGTTCCAGCCTCACATTCGCTGCAGATCATTGAGTACATCATGACAAGTATTCACCCAGCACTGCTAACATTGAGCTCAACTGATACAGCTAATGCTTCAGTGCAGTTTCTCCACCAGCTTGTCACACATGCGGTGACGTGCACAAACTCGTTATTCAGTGATGATCGGTATTCATTCGTTTCATTTTCACTAATATTCTTCTTCCAGTCATTTCAAAAACACGCCATGCACACAGTGTATACAAGGAACATGAAGCCGTTAGCATTAGCACAATAAGTGAAGAAGAAGGTGCAGGCCAGGCGGCAACCTCCGGCTCTGCCGAGTGAAGCCGATGCTGAAGCGTCTTAACGTGCATTGTCTCTGGGTGCAGGTCTCTCAGTTCTGTATAAAATCTTGCCACACGTGTCAATTGAAGTGAAGTCAATTTTATATGTAATAAATCAAATTCGCCTCAAGGGGCTTTATAATCTGATCACCAGACGACACCCTCTGTCCTTAAACCCTCAATTTGGATAAGGATGCAACATTTCGTGAGAGTAACAGAGGAGGGATCCCTCTTCCAAAACAGTAACAATCTATTCACAATGGACTTGAAAGACTTCTGCTTTACAACCGACCAACGGACGTCTGATGTTAACCCCACCAGCATGGTCAGCTTCACTGCTCAGTGGCTGGATGAAGTCTTCGTGTTGAAGCCGGCTCTACCACACAGGAATTCTTTCGGATCCCACACAGCGGCAGTGATATCAATTGTCTTTAAACAACCCAGTCAGTCTCCTCAGTGAGGAAGTGAATCCTCCTGATGTTGTAGAGCAGGAATCTGCAGGAGCGTGTAACCGATGCAATGTTGGCTGAGAATGACAGTTGGTCGTCCAGGGTCACACCCAGGTTCCTCGCAGTCCCAGTTGGCGTCACCACGGTATCATCAATGTGATGGACAGGTCTCTGTGCGGGCAACCCTTCCCCGGGAGGAACAGTAGCTCGGTTTTGTCCAGGTTGCGCTTGAGGTGGTGTGTCGTCATCCACTTCGAGATCTCAGCCAAGCACGCAACGATGCCTCCACTTCAGGGTCACCGGGGGAAATGACAAGACCAGCTGGGTGTCATCAACGTCGTATCACGCTTGGAAACATGAACAATGTTAACGTACAACAATGTTAACGTACAACAATGTTAACGTACAACATACAGATTAACGTACAACGATTGGTTAAGTTTCTACAACAAAGCTGCTTGGTTAAGTTCAGAAAAAATATCGTGATTGGTGTTACAATAAAATGGTTACTATCGTAAATAAATACCAAACGGCCACAGCAGACTTTTTGTACGCAATGTTACGTAACAGCATTTTATTAACGTTTTTTGTTAGAATAACAACGTAACAATGTAACATAACAACGTTGCTCGCGTGAATAAATAACCCTTTGCGGACGCAAAGTTACATAACAAGCGTAACGAGCCTAAATACATTTGGTTTCAGACGGGACACAGATAAAGGCCTCCAGTGTTTGTTTGACATCATCTTCCCGCTCGTGGACGTACTCTAATTTTACCAGATAACTTTCAATAACGCTCGCTCAATATACTACATCACTTGCTCTGACTGAGTGCAAAGCGTCCGCATTCAACGTATCCGCGGTTTGCAGGAATGTACAATGCCAACATATGTTTGAAAACATGCCTAGAGTTACATTTGGCAAAGTGTTTCCAGCTTGAGCTGTTTGAACTTATTATGCCTGAGGTTGTTTTGGACTGAAAAAGCTTGACTGACGGGGTTTCCATCAGAAGACGTGTTCACCTGCAGACACAACAGCTGATGTGATCCCCACTGTGAAAGCCTTCCTCTAATGATGGCCATAGAGATATTATAAAGTAGGTGTGTTGGCTGCTTGGTGACAACCGCACTTCCATCGAGTGTGTGAGGCCAGTTTGGATTTGCTTGCTGTCTGCCATAAACTCTGCATAAAGCACCTGCCTTGCAATACCGCAACAACACATCTGGAGGAGAACCCTGTTGAGGCACGAAGGCACCACAAATCAGTGTGGCAATGTCAACCCTACCACGTAGCTTCGGATAATGGCTGAGTTATGCTATGAAGGAAGTAGTTTGTACATGTACGCTATTAAAGAAGACTCCGAGCCCTTTGAGGCTGAGGCACAGCAGTGCTTTCAACTAAATGCTAACACCAGCATTCTAACATGCCAACTAACCGTTTTGCCAAAGTATCTGGGCTTCCTCTCAAAATTTGTCAATGATAATTACATATCTCATAGCGTGTCTCTTTCCCTTAGCTGATCCAGAAAGATGACCTGACTCCTGGAACCATGTCAGCGTCAGTGGACACGACACGACATACATGTACGTCTGGACGTACATGTAAGCGTTGCTCTAGGATTCATGAATTATGCTGTCGGGATAAAATCCACAAACCTTCTGGAGGACAGCTGGCGGTATTCTGTGGTCAGCATATTCCTCAGTGACCGCTGCGGATCAGTAACCTGTAACCTCGTCTCCTCCCACATTGCCCTCCGTCACTCTGTAAAGCTGGTTCGGTTTCACATCTAACAGGCTCATTAAACAGCAAGGGGAAATGATTTGCTCAGCTAATTAATGCTAATGGGAGAGCCACCCCTACATGCACAGGGTAAATGTGACACGGATGATTATTTGTCCCAGTCTGGTAATTATACCAGATTACATGCAAGGCCCTTGTGGCTTCCTGTTTTTTTATATGGAGGCCTAGGGCAGCGCTCAGACAGTTTAACTGGATGTGTGTTGTGTTTTACCTCGATGCACATGTAGTGAGGCTTTGAAATTAAACTTTTAACAAATGTGTTAGCTGCGTGTGTTCAAAAAATATGTTTGGCAAATATGCTGATTCATTTTCTTGCTGAGAGTTAGCATAAAGACTGGGACCAGTAAAGAGTAAAGAGACGTTACCACATGTAAAGCTTTATTGGTATCGGTTTCATTTTAAGGGTACTCTTACTGGTATTGGTAGTTATCGTAACATTTTTAAACAATACCCACCTCGAGTGCTGATTGGTTGATGTTTAACCTTGGACAGAGCTGTGCTAGCTCTTTGCCCAGTCGTTGTGCTAGCCTAAGCTAAGTGGCTTAAACTGGCTAAGTTGCTCAAGCAACATATTTACAGGTTACAGGGTTCCTTTATTTCTGACTTTACACTGAAGTTGCACAATGGAACACACACGGAACATATGTTCACATATTCAAATTATAATAGAAAGAAATGAAACAAAACAATATGCAGTTAGTTATTAGATACATACATAGACCACGGTTTATAGAAGGAATGAGGGCAGTAGTAATGTAGAGAACCAGCATAACAGAAAGTTATGTGTATGTCATTTATTAATGGTGCATTTGAGGCATCTTATAAAGCTGCTCTCTAGTCTGGTACTTCGACAGTGGATACTTCTGTCCATCTGGTCAGACGGCAGCAGGGTGAACTGCTGGGCTGGGTTTTGTCTTTCCTTTGGTCTCTGCGCGGGCACCTCACCTCACAAATATCACTGACGCTTGGTACGTATATGGGTACCAACCATGTTCTGGCTGTTTTTTGACCGAGTCTGGTCAATTCTGTTGAGACGGACACAAGTACAACCAGCTGTTACCACTATGAACCTCCCCGTATCCCACCGAGCCAGTGCAGACAGGCCAGCCTGTCTTCCCCCTCTACTTATGCCCTGACATGATTATAGCACATTATTATCCTCGCAGTACCCTCTGTGTGTCCCGCCATGCTAATCTCTGTTCAAACGTGCTCACCAGTAATTAACCCTTCTGTTGATTGTCCTACATTACAACATTATCAATAATATTATTAGCAGCAACTCATTGTGTGCACTCAAGGGAGCGCTGCAGTTCATTGTGGCCCATACAACATGGCACACGCTGTGTTGTTCATTGGTATTACCATATATCTGCATCACGGTGTTGAGGTTATGGGTCACAGCGACAGAAGCGTGTGTGTGTGAGGAGCAGAAACGAGGACGGGGAATAGAGAGACACGGATGATGATGTCGTTGCTTTTCTTTTCTTCCTTCGACTGCATTTTGGACATAGAATGTTAAAATATGTTGCTTATTGAAAGTTGTATTTTTCCACCATTAATTTAATGTTTTTAATGTTTGAAGTAAACTCAACAGCTCTTCAATCACGTTGTTCTGAGCGTGCTTAAGCTGCACGCTCCTGTTTTACATCCAACTTCTCTTCTCACTCTCAGAACGTTAGCTGCAGTTACACGCTTCCACAGGATTTAAACACGAATAAATAAATGCCCTCTGTCACCATCACACGACTGCAGCTCTGAGGAACACAACCTCATCCTTGAGCTGAACATTCTCTTTGCTCTACTGCTGCTACATGTCAGTGAACGCTACTGCAAAGGTTTCAGTTGTACAAATAAATAAAAGCAGTAGTCATTGGTGTTACAGCAGAGAATACATTGAATTCATTATGGATGATATAAGGTATAATATGTACAATAAAGTCTTCACTCGCTGCAATTGTGCTTTAACAGACACTGAGTTCAAAATGTCTCCTTCGTGTTTGTACTTCTGAATCTCAGCCACAGACTTCATATGGATTTGAATCGTTTGTCTTTAGAAAACCATGCCTGTGTGAAAAGTGACACATCTGATTGTTTATAGGATGTTTGGTTTACATTAAAGTGCAGAAATGCTCTAACAGCCACTCTGAAGAGCTGACCAGCAGATGTTAGAATACATCAAAAGCCGTGAGTCAGACGATGACAGCAACGAGACTGAATGGGGACAATTGGTGGAAAGATCCCGTAGTTACCGACATTTCTCCATAACACCTCTCTTTACCTGTACCAATAACTGGAGGAATGTTTTCATGTCCTGAGGACGAATCACATTGACTGAAACAAAGCGAACTTCTCCACCTGGTGAGTGAGCGGATATGCAAAATAACAGAAGACCATTGAAGATATGTGAAGAGCAACGAAAGACCTTTTAAATGTCCTGCTCATCCTCAGAACCCTACTTGTGTTTTGGGTTTCTACTCGAACATGTGTCCATGCTTTAATGCTTATTAAACACATCATTCTTCTCATAACCTCTGTCTGAATACAGCTGTCTTCATCCTCAGGTGTTCCATTTGAGCGCCTGTCTCTTTAAGACCACCCACCTATCAAAGGTCCAGTCTGCTCTAATTGGCTCTCAGCTTTGCGAGGTGGTTGTGAAGGTGCTGATGGAGCCTCTGAGGGAGGCGGTACATCCTGATGAGGGTATGACACAGGAAGGGGAGCCACATCTCAATGGCTTGTTTAGTCACAAGCTTTCTCATCCAAACAGCAAAGAACTGAGCGGGTTCTTCTCATGTCACAGTTTGTGGGTTTTGCGAGGCAGCTCGTATATGTGCACAAGCACAAGGTTTTTCATGGCATGTCCCCTTTAAAATGTCAGTTTCTGTAGTGAAACAAACGGATTATTCCTAGAAAGTAATGTTTTTTAAATCTTGACAAAAGCTAAATGCTTGTGATAGAAGTTAGCAGCAGAAAGAAGACCTTCAGTGTTCTGTTACCTTTAAAGAGAGGCTGAACACACAGCTTCTCTGAGCAGAAAGTCAATGGACATGTTGGCACAACCTGGATCAAAGCTGCGTTCTTCCAAGTTGAAATGATTTCATCTGGCATAAAATATGTCTTTGAAACCCAGGATGAATGTACAGAACAATGTGTGAGCAGCTCAGATGTGCTCAGCTGGTTGTTTGGGGCGAATGAAGGCGGACTGGAGCTGCAGTCTGGTGGTCAAAGTCATCAAAGAATTTGCTCAGTCTGACTGCATCTCCAGGGAGCCAGTCCTCATGCTGGACATGCTGCTGAAACGTCTTCTTTTAGCCGTCGGCAGGAACAAATATGTTTGCATTGTACCTTTCTTCATGCCACCAATAAATTGACTATTATTGAAAGTTACGTGTATAAAGGTTATGCTGCATAATAACCAGTAGAACAAGCAGGAAAGTCTACTCATGGCGGTTGGGAGATGTGGAGGCCTTTCTCCAAGGAGTCTGTGTCCCATGTTGACTTTATGCTTATTACATAATGCTGCTACACTTGTTACCAAACATCACGTAATGCACTCCGCTATGCTCGGTGGTTGTTTCACTACTTTAACGATAACCGTGATCTTTCTCCGAAACTTAACACACGAGTTCTCTTGCTTAAACCTACCCAACGCTTCACAGTGTCAACCAGGTGGCGCTGTGTGTTTCTGCAGGCGAGACACGTGGTTGATATTAAACATATTCATTCAAAGTACTTTTGGTTCAGAACTGTACGATGGTAATCAAGATTCTGGGGACTGGGTTGATTTGTTTCCAGGCTGACCAACAGAATTAGTTCAATAAAATAACGTGTCACCTCATAAGCATCTGGTGCAGTTAACAGCAGTGTCACGTGACTTGCATTGTTTATATAAGACCTATGAAGTGTGTTGGTTAAACTGGTATCACTATGGAGACTTGGCAAGCTCCCCCATGCACATAGCATTGATTGAAGGCACTGTGAGTGTACTGCTGTTTGCTTCCAGCAGCGTATGTGACAGCAGTTTGCCAGCCTTGGAGAGTGTGGACGATTCGGTTTAGTTTGATGGAGCTTTACACCATCTCTTCTCTCCGCTCCAGACCGGCAGGCTGCATGTTGGCCTTGGGACTACGGGGCTGGCTCAGTCCCAGTGCCCCCCCTTTGGCTTTCAGCAGATGTTCTGGTCCCCAGTGCAGGCAGAGGTGGCAGGGACACGAGGCGGGATGGTGCAAGGTGCTGGTTGAGGGGTAGAGGGCCGCTGTGCTCGGAGGCGGCCCCCCTGGTCTGTGGTGGTAGTGGGAGAGGCGGAGTGCGTCCAGGGTCCGCATGGGTGCGCTGTAGCGGCTATGAACCAAGGACACTGGTGAAGACAGAGCCAGGGGGTAGTGGTGGTGGAGTGGGAGGTGGGGCGGGATGAAGGGGTACGGCAAGGTGGAGCAAGGAGAGGCGCGGCCCATCAGCAGCGCCCCCAGGGGGTCGACCAGAGGGTGGGGCCACGGCAAGGAGTGTCGCTGCCGTTTGTCCTTCATCCTCCTGTTCTGGAACCACACCTGCAGAGAAGGGATGTTGAACAGGATTCTACATGTTTAAGCTGTTAGCACTCAACACAAAGTACACATGAGGCTGATGGAACATCATTCATTTTGTAGATATTTGGTCATAAACCAAAGAATTCGACACATTTAGACCAGCCAACAGTGCAGATGTAAACTCTGGGCATCATCAACGTCACCATCCTCCAGCGTCAAACTCACAGCAATCCAACCAACGGTTGTTGAAATATTAAAAACAAAAACTATTTCAAAGTAATTGTGAAATTGAAGAAACGTCAATGGATCACCAAAGTCCTTCGAACACATTGTGTGAAAACGTATAAGTTCAGGGGTAAAACTGCAGATGTACAACTGGTTCTGATACCAAATCTATATAATCTAATTCATAATGTGTAATAACACCGCATTATGTAATAACTCGACAGAATGTAATGCATTTTCACTTTGTTATGTAATAACATCCTCATTTGGTTATAAATGATCACATGCTGCTGTGGTTATTACAGAATGCAGGAGTTGCACTTTTATTTAATGAAAAAGTAATAATATATGCAAACCTATGTCCTCATCTGTACACAGGTCGTATTTTTAATAAATTAAACTTCACAAGTCCCGCCCCTCAAACGCAGACTGGCCAATGATAGCGGATTGGCCAGATCCGACCAGGGTCCGACAACGAGCTCTGCTCCAGACTCTCATGCAACGCTTTCACATTCTCTGCACTGCAGCCTGCTTTATGATGGGTCAACGTTGTGCAGCGGTGATCATCGTTAGCAGAGCTGTGCGTTTCTTAAACGTTAGGTTTCTGCACATGTTTTCATTTGTTTTTGTTCACTGCAGAATCATCCTGGATACATTCTTCATATTAATAGTGTATATATTATATTATATTATTGACCCTTCTGTCTGCTTCTTCCTGAAATCATTTTTTGTTTTTCCAGAAACTAGAGAATGTTATGGAGCGAGTGCAGTTCGTGACCGTGTGGGCTCCGTGGCTCTGACCGTGATGAAGTTGGTCGGTTGTTACATAATGCAAACATTTACATGAAAAAAGTGCAACTCCCACATGTAATAACCACTGCAATACGTAATAATGTGTTACATGTGGGGGAATTTATTAAATGTGGCGTTCATGCCGTTCATTATAAAATGCAGATGTTATGACATAGTGGAGGGAAAGAAGAATAATGTGGTGTTATTAGCCTACAATGTGTTGTAACAAGCTTTAACGCTGAGACCAACAAGCTGTCTGTGCGTCCGTCCGTCCGTCCCTCAATATGTTTACAGCAGAGTCTCCTCAGAAAGGCTGCGCTGCTAAACGTCAGGCGGCAGCGTTTACAAGTCCTCGGCCCTCACATTCCTGCTCCTTCATAAAGAGCCTCCGTGTTGGCAGGGAGGTGGTGCACTCAGTGCGTATTAAAGCGGCTGCACTGGACCAGTGGGGCCTCTGTGTCAGATGTCAGACGCTGCTAAACCTGCCGGCACTCAATCTGCCACGCTGACACAAATGAGCGGTCTGAGATGATCAGAACCTCACATTCCTGGTTCACATGTCAGAGAGGCGTCGTCGTTTCAGGTGAGCAGCTTGGTTTCCATTTGGTGGCCGTGTGTCTATCAGCAGATACAGAATCATTTCATAAAGCCAGCAGATCAGTGAAGGAGGTAGGCCTATACCATTGAGCTCTGAAAGCACTGAGCTGGCCATTAGCTTAGCTTAGCATAAACACTCAAAGCAGGGGAAACAACTGGCTCTGCCCAACAAACTACACCTTCAAACGAGAGCGCATTGATGAACACGTTACCTCTCGAGCTGAAACAGCAACAGTACAAAGAATCACAACAGGCACACGGACACAGAGTCAGAAAACTGTTCCGGCAAATAAAAAGAACAAAACGGATGTTTCGACCTTCATGTTTGCACAAATGTGTCGAACCAGATCATAAGGGACAGTTCGCCAGTTTAAAAATACAATGTATTGACTTTGGTGCAGAGACTTAGATGGGAAGACTGACACCACTCTTGGTCTGTGTGCTAAATATGGAGCTGGAGCCAGCAGCTGGTTGGCATAGCTTAGCACAATAACTGTAAATGGGGGGAAACTTTTGGAAACTTTTGGAAACTTTCCAAAAGAAACTAAATCCACCTTCCAACGCGCCTAAAGCTCAAGAACGAACGTGTACACATTCTATGTTTAATCTGTACAAAACCCTGCGTGTAAAGAAGATATCTGAACATGCTGTCTTGGCACAAACCAAATTTCAGGCAACGAGTTGGAACATCTAGCACCATTTTCATTTGACTTCTTCAAAAGATCAGACAAAAATGTCAAATGTCAGACACAAATATCTCAAAAATGTTGAATGATGTCTTTGGCTCCGATCTTTGTCAAACAATGTGTGCGTTGCACTAATGTTGCTCTATCAATCATCTCACATTGACAACCATGTAGTCTTTAGCCCTCTCTCCTGTTGGCATGTTGGGATTGGACCAGAAGAAGCCGGGGTGCACAGGCCCGCAGGAGAATGAGGCAGCATGGTGGCCCTGCTGCCGCCAACACAAAACACATCATCCCTGTTGCCGCAGCAACCATGTGGGTAACAATGCATTGGGCTTTAATGAGGTCACACGATATATAGAATTATTTAATGGACGATTGTGGCTCATTTTCGCAATTGTTATATTTTTTTACAAATTCAGCTGCGAGGACGTCAATGCAGTGTCATCATCATTTAGCCTAAACAGTAATGGAGCTGCACTATTCCTGAGTCAAGGTTTGTGCATGGGGCGAAATGATTTGATCATCAAACCGTCCGTTGCAAACATCTCCATGTTGCTGCATGATGATGATGCACTGCTGTTTACCTCACAGAGTTGAACGCATACCTTGATGGTCGTCTCCGGTAAGTTGAGAGCCGTGGCCAGCTCGCAGCGTCGGGGCCTGGAGACGTAGCTCTCCTTTCCGTACTCCTGCTCCAGCCGGGACAGCTGCTCGCGCGTGAACGCGGTCCTGTGGCGCCGGCTGTGGTCGAGCAGGGCGCCGCGCGGGCACGGCTCCGTCCGCTGCTCCCCCCCGGGACCGTGCACGATGTGCGCAACGGTGGCGGCCGCCACCGGCGTCTGTCTGCCCTCCGCCACTGAAATGACGCATACGTTATAGTGGATGCGCAGTTATTAATGCTGACCATAGGCTTTTATAGAAGAAGTAAACGTGTTGTTTGCAATATTATAACCACATTATGAATGCATTATTGTCACAAGGTTCATCAACTAAACGCCTGGAGCCTCTTTAACACACGCACATAGCAGCATGTACATAACTTTTACTCATCTTTTTGACATTTTAATGTTTCAGTAAATGTCATATTACTTCTGTTTTGGGTGTCAGAGACTCCAGCTGTTAAATACAATGCATTTTCATAATGCTATCTGTGATTGGTGTTGACAGTAGCCCACTGTTTACACAGTTACTAATCCTCCCAGAGTCACTTGTTGAGCAGTGTCAGAGCTCACTAGGCCACTGCACGTTTTTTGGGAAACAAAAGGAACATATTTGGTGTATTAACTATGATTTATGCTCTTTTATGGTCAAGTCCAGTTTGTCACAAATGGGAAGGGTCACCAACTCAATACTTTATTGGGTTTTTAATAAGGTCTGAAGAAACGAAATAAGTATTGAAAGGAATATTTTGGTTGCTCTTGCAATCATTATTATCATAATACTTAATTATAACACATACAGTCAACAACACAGGAGTGAGGTCTGCGGGACCCCAAACAATAAGGAGGTCAAGAGGCATCGTGTGTGTCTAGAGCAGGGGTCTCTAACTCATCTTCACTCCGGTCCACATCAGCATCACGGTCGCCCTCAAAGGGCCGGTTGTAAATGTAAGAGTGTGTAAATGTAACTACTCCTAACATATTGGTAAATAACTGTCTCTGCATTTGATTATTGTTTATTCAAGTGTAAAAATATTGTACATGCAGTTATATAAATGTAAAAATATATTTCAGCACATTTATTATTATACAGTTATTATAACTTAAATCCTTTTAATTTAGGGTTCAGAAACCCACATTACTCTGTCAAAGATCAAACTATTAAAGAAAATATCAAAGACAAATATCAAACACAAGTTATTACAATAACTTTGTTCAAAGCTTAAAATCCTTTCAAGGGTGCGTTTGCACAATCCCACATGAAGTATTTCATGTGTTGTAAAGCCACGTTTAAAGTAGTCTTCAATGTACCGGTACTCGCAATACATTTCCATGTAGAGTGTACAGTACAGCCAAAGAGCTGCTTCTGTGACTGTGTGTTTAAGTATCTCGTCATTATGACTTTCTATCATAGTTATGACCTTCTATCTCATAACTTCGACTTTCTATCTCATTATTTCGACGATGGGGATATTTTTATTGTCAAGTCTAACTTAAAAAAAAGAAGAAAAAAAAAAAAAGATGATTATTATTTTTTGTTTTTTGTGCTGGCGGATTTTGCCGGCCACATAAACTGACGTTGTGGTCCGGATTCGGCCCGCGGGCCTGGAGTTTGAGACCCCTGGTTTAGAACATTGTTATTTTGGATTCCTTGTAAATATGTCAATTTAGTCATTAAAAAAAACAATTTAGACGGAAATCTCAAATATTTCTGTTCCTGTTTGGAACTTTTTGCAGAAGAAATAAGGAAATGATTTGGTCTCAGTGACCAACAAAGTTTGCTCAAACACGTGAGGCTACTTACGCATCAGGCTGTTTCTGTGCTGGAAGCGTCACAAACAGGAATACAAATCCCTCCTTCGTGTTTCTCTTGCTTGGTGGTTCGGTTGAGTGTCTCCTCTCTGCGGGCTGACCCGGCTCCGCGACACAGAGGGCCGGTGGAGAAGCTGCTGCAGGCTGAAACGTATCTTCATCCAAGTTTGTTGAGACAGTCGGGGGAGAAGATGATGTGTTTTTGTCCCAACACCCCTCCCTCTCCTCCTCCTCCCTCTCCTCCTCCCTCCTTCTACTGTCTGTGTTCCCTCGGGGGCTGCTATGCTCTGCTCCTCTGCCCCTATCACAGGCGCTCCAGACGGGGCCGCCGTGCGTGCGTCTGCCCGGCGATGGCGCCGCGGCCCGGAGAGGTGTTAAAGGTGTTTAGGGATAAAGCCTTTGGTCTCCGTCTCGGCCTTTGTACTTTTGTTATGGAGAATTAAAGACGCGCAGGCTGAGACGGAGACCAGACGCGCATTGTTCTCCGCCGTTTGATGTTCGCGGAGTTGGAAGTGAATCATCACGCGGGACTAATGGCTGCGAGCTCACCGAGGAGAGGAATTATGAATTACAGTGATTTTACTTTTTTGGCTATAGCTGTCGGTATTATGGCCAAAAGGTATAATCTATCAGATGTTTTAAAAACATATTTCCCCATCAATATTCAACGTCCTTTTTTTGAATTTGACAGTTTATCAATTATGTCCTGTAATATGACGAATATTATGAGTCACTTTTAGGGTGAATATGGCACACAGTTATATATCACCATGAAACCTTCCACAAGTTGATTACTTACATCATGATATTCATTTTTTCTGAAATGTTATGTTTGAATGTGCAAATGGTTATTGTCTGATGAAATATGTGCCAATTTGCATCATTTGTCCAGAACAGAAATTTGACAATTTGTGTTAGTACATATATTGTTACAAACAATTTTGCCAATACAAGTCGAAGGTTTTCATAGAAGATATATTGGATATAAATCAGATATCCAGATTTGTATATCAATCAGAAAATAACAGCTGCAAAAAAAAAAAGAATTCCACCGTCGCCATGTTTTCATGAATACAATGTTAAACAATTCAGGGTTTGATTGATATGGGAACAAACCGCACTCTCCACATGACAGACATCATGAAAGTGGTCTCGGAGTCTGAGAAAAAAATAACAATTTTGAGAAAACGGCCTAAAGGTAAGTTTTGTAAAATCATATATTTTGAATAGAGTCACATTTATTCATGAATAGATATCAACATGAAACCTCACCAGTTGATAACGGACAGCGCAGTAGAAATAAACATTTAATATATGTTCGATGTTGTCTTGCAATAGTATGACAGAAGACAAGTTGAAAAATTCCCCAAAATCTTAAAATTGATCAGTGCATAAAAAACAATGTTTCTGCCTTGATTTTCAATCCCGAAACATGTGTTCCCGTGTGTTGAGCGTACAGCCGGCTGTAGTAAAGTACGTCGCTATTTTTTGTAATTGAAGCAAACACAATATTATAACAGTTTGTAAAATACTTCAACAAGCAACCGTTTTCCACCAGGTGGTGTGAGGACATATTCTGTGTTGATGAGGCGTTTCAATAATAACCAGTTGAGACAATAAGACTCGACAGCGCAGATGAATGGATCTTTTTGCAGAAGGCGATCCTTTAAGTGCAGCGCAGAGAGGCGGACCTGTGTTTAGGACTTTATTATGGCTGTAATCGGTGATTGTTAATCCAGCGGCCACATGATGAGGAAGAGGAGGCAGCGCAGCGGACAAGAGACAGACAGACGCCAGGTGGGCGGAGTCACATGCAGGAAATTCATCATCATGAAAATATAAAAACACTCAGGTCGGCCCAGAGTCACTGACATTACCTCCTCACAGTTCGGAATAAAGAACTATGCTGCTCTTTGTGTAAAAATGGTAATCATAAAACAACAAGAAACACAAGTTAATAAAACATGTCGAAAAGCATTACAGGGTAATCCTTTGTCACAAACTGGGCTGCATATTTGAAGGTGACAAAATATGAGCATAAATATGATGTGAATAGATGTGAAAATATGTCTATGAAATGTCCATATATCACGTTTACACCAAATAAGGAAATGTTTCATCCTCTGGGGACCATGAATATGTGCACCGAACTGCACCATCCAATAGTTGTGGAGATATTCCACTGAAGGACTCAACAGTTCACCTTGTGGGGGCGCAAGAGGAAACGACCATGCATCACCAAAGTTGTTCAAACGTATCCTCTGGGGACCTTGAAAACCTGTTGGACATTTCAGAGTCAACATCTTTGCCTGATTGAGAGCTTGGTCACCTGATTGGTCACCTGATTGGTCACCTGACCAGAATGGCTGTTTCTTCCTGCTGAGCATGCAGACAAACTTGAGCTCAAACCCACTGAACTGCATTTCAATTCTAATTCTTTGATATTTCAAGAAAAAGTGAAAACAGCAGATGCATAATATATTTGATACTGGCAGGAAGTGTGGAATTATGGGAATTTAACAACCGTAAAGCTACATGACAAGACATAAAAGAAGAGCTGCCAGCTGATCGAATGTCTTTGGATCATGCAACGGTGTAAATTGTGTTCACGTTTAATTCTATTTCAATTCTATTTATTTTGTAAAGCCCAAAATCACAAAATCACAAATTTGCCTCAGAGGGCTTTACGATCTGTACACCTGGGACATCATCTGTGCCGGGACCCTCAGCAGGAGGCACATTGTTTGTGGCCTGCAGGTAAAAGAGCTGCGAGTGAAGAAGGGCTCAGCGTCTTGTTCCTCAGCAGGAACTCACAGCGTCAGCGGTTCATCTCCACTCCATCGCTCTGTCACCGCTCACAGCTTGCTCTCTGGCCCTTTGATAAATCATACATTGTTTTCCTCGCTCTCTCCAAAACAAAATATTGGAATGACATGAAAATAGCTTTCCCATGTTTTGAATATTGGTTGGTTAAAGACATGCTGAGACCTCAGCTGGAGGCCACCATGACGGTCGGGAGCATGTTCATTGAGAGCGATGAAGTGTGCCGTCCTGTGCAAGACATGAAACACTCAATCTTCTCCATCATATCCATATCCAGGAACAATGCACATGTTGCATTTATTCTCTGTGCCAAATGTGTTAAACATGTGGAACCAGGCTGCACGTGTTTTCAGAGCTCAAGGGAAATATGTGTGCTGTCCACATGCACACCCACAAACTGAACATGTCAGAAAGTTAAAAGGTTTGTCCAACATATGCACCGTCTCCATCCAACATTTTGAAATGGTTTGATCGTGGTTGTGGCCGACTCTAGTAATGCCTGATGACGGCATGATTTGAAGTCACGTTGGTTCCTTTATTTCTTGGTGATGGATATGATATTCGGCTCTCGTATATTAGGAGACAAGCCAGTTGGCTACTTGTCTAATATCTTCATCCATACATCTGAGAAGAACTGTCTGCTCGTTGCTTTAAGGGACTATGCTAATAATTAGCTTTTGATTAATACAGTATTTCTGGTTTCCAGCAGCCTTCATTCTGACAAGAATATTGATCTCGAACACCGATGATGTCCTTCAGCCTTTGAGTAGGTCAGTGGTCAGTGTGGTTCTGTAAAACACTGAGGAAAACACTTATTTTGTTGATCGGACACAATCCAATCTGCTGTTGTGCTGTCATGCTCAGGTGGTTTGATCAACCCTACTATTGATATCAGATGAAGCTGCAAAAACCTTGATTACAATTAATATATATGTATATATATATATTTACAAATGGAAAGCAGAATAAGAAAGCCTTTTGAAATACACTCTGGTTCACAGGAAAAACACCCCCAAGTCCAGATACTCGTCAGAAACACTGAGTGGATGTATGAATTTCAAAATAGGCACAGTCGTCGCCTGCACGGTTATGAGGCAGAGCATGGTTTTGTGGAGAGGGGAGGGGAGGGCGGTTGAGGTTAACTTGACTGATCAACAACTCAACATCGCCAGTGACGGCGAGGATGAGGCCATAAATAAGTCATGAGAGAAACAATAGCGACGACGGTGATTAACAACACCAACGACTCATACAGATTATGACCAGAAGTCTCTCATAGCTCGCTCTATCTGCGCAGCGCTGTGGAAAGGTCTCGCTGCACCCGTCATCATTCTGGTATCGGGGGTAAAATAACACTCTGGCTTCTCTGCACTTCTTTAAACCAATCCCAATTGTCTCGGCGGTGAAGAATAGGTTGCAACGACGGTGCCCTTGCAAAATAGATCACGCAGACAGCGGCAGGGAAGGATATGCCTCTTCAGATACTGGGCCAATGGCAGACGTACCCACAGTCTACATCTGGTGAATCAGACGATGCCATTGATGACTGTGATTAATCACTGAACCCATCCGACTGATCCACTCCAGTGCTTACAGAAGAACAGATAAGCTGCCGGATGAGGCCTATTGTGCTAATTACATCAGCCAAGGGCCATGTCACTGCAGTAACACTGCTGGATGTCAATAGAACGGTCGACACACTGACGTGGAGCGAGCAGCTCTTCTCCCACTGAACACGAGTTCCTCGCTGCGCAAACCAGCGAACACAAGCAGCTGTTGGTCCTTCATCTCTTCCAGCTTTCAGAGCAAGAACTGCTGCCCAGATGTGATGCACTCTGTGTGTGTGTCGAGCACATCATTCACGCACTCTGCTTGACTTAACATTGCTGTGCTGAGCAACATGACTTTGACAATCTGTGGCCATGTTCGCAAATACAACAGATTGCAAATCAAGTATTTTTTTAAAGTGCCTGCTCTTTTCCAAACTGGTTCCAGTGATTCTGTGTAACAAACAGACATGTGGGACATTAGGACATCTTGCTCAATTAGTATATGAGTATAACTAATCGTTAAAGAATTAAATAAAGCATGACCCTGAATATAATACGCATATTTGAACTATGTAATGCCAGCATGTTATAACATTAGTTATAATCTTAACTATACATGTCCTCATACAGCGGTTTGTGTGATATCTCAGGAAAAGATGTTCCTTTGTGCGTTGTCCGACGAAAA
>NC_136646.1:5198748-5203748 GCF_949748355.1 Melanostigma gelatinosum
CAGCCCCAGCAGACCACACTGTGGGAGAGACGACTGTCTGGTGGTTTGTGTGTTTGTAGGCCCACAGACTCGTTAAGCTCTTTTAAAGCAGCGGCTTGTGTCGGTTGGTCCAGTGAGCTCCGTGTCTGATGGGATGAGGACTCACGTCACACGTGCACTCTCCTGTAATACAGACCAACAGCTTCACAGTGTTCACCACTGACTTCAACAGCTGCTTCCCTTCTTCTGTGAGCCATGAGTCCGTGCGGCCCAAAGTCAAACGGACACTCAATAATCTCTTTTTATTTTTTACTCGACCTTGAAAATGAATTATTGACATTGTTATTTGAAAAAATAAAATAAGTTCCAAATAAACAAAAATAAAAAATAAAAACAAAACACTAGTTTTCTAGCTTTTAATCGCATCTTTCTGTGTTCATGAGCAAATAGAGAAGCAACATTTATTCCAAAAATGTGAACTTTAAGTTAATATTTGTGTTCATTGAATGTCTTGTTTGTTATTACATTATTTGACTTTAATTGTTTTTTTGAAAGATCACATTTATTCTTGATCGCCAAACATCAGACCGGACAACAAATCCAACAAAGACGAAGACAAATGCTCGATTCTTCTTCCCCACCTTGTCCGTGTGCATCCTGACGTCCTGCAGCTTTACATTCATGTTGCTGCTGCCTCTGAATCCAGAATCATTCAGAGCATCACTCTGGACATGCTGTGTTATTTAGTCTCCACTGAAATCAAACAACAGCTTGATTTATTTCATCTCACTTCAGATAGTCAAGCTTTATACGCAGTGGAAGTAAACACGGAGAGGAAACTGCCGTGTGTGCGTGTTTATTGTCCGGCTCAGCTGGAGCAGCTTCACGCAGGTGCTGTCCTACCAGCTCCTGGTACCAGTTCAGGCTGAGAAATACAATTATTTTAATAATCAAATGTTTCTTTTAAAAGGCTGGAAATACTCTTGATATGTTATTATTTGAATACTTTTATGGCAATGATAAACTTGTTTTCATGCATTAAGCAGCACTGGTTATACGTCTTTAAATGTGTCCATAACTCCAGAGGTCGAATATTTAGATTTTAGAAGAATTAAACATAAGAATTCATCTGTATTTGTGTCAATGTTAGGAGACTTTTAATTGACTTCACGTTTCCATCGTTGTGTCTACATGTGTATTATACTTATATAAACTACTCAGTGTTTCTGTGCGTCTTTACGCACGACACAAAACTGTTCCAAGTGATTTATCTTTTTTCTCCATTCTCACACTGATAATATCTCTTCCTGGCAGTCGCAGGAGATCAGACGCTTGAGTTCTACACGCTGCAGCTGCACGAGGACAGGGAGCTGGAAGAGTTCCACGGAGCTCATGCTCTTCTCGTGCCACAGCTCGAGCCTCATAAAAATATTTTCTTTGACTGACAATCCCCAACAAGTCTCTTCTTCCCCTGCTCCCCCCCCCCCCCCCACCCCCTTCGCGTTTGCACCATCACGTGATCATCCAGTCTCATCCAATGAACACGCGCCCCCTCCCTCATCTCCTTGTCCCGGGGGCTTGGTGCGTCAAGGCTGCGGCTGGGATGTAACCGGAGGTCCGGCCGGTTACCGGGAGTCTTTGCCTCCGAGCGAGCACCGTCACTAAACGGTGCAGTAGTAAGGCAGCGCGCGCGTGCTACGACAGTGCGCGAGACGGGTACATGTGAATTACCTGAGCTGCGTGAGCAGGAGAGCCAGCGATCAGACAGAATAAACGCGCGCCAGTTCACCTTCATCCAGCCAATGCAGCAGCTCAGCGCGCAGGACCGGTCAGAGTCTGAGAGGAAACGGCCACAAACGGAGGCCAGACCGGGGAAAAGGAGCGCCTATGACAGCCTCCTTGGTTCTAAACCCACGCTGGCCAGCGGAAACGGTGATGTTTGTGTATGACAACAACCTGGACGACCTGAACAAGAACATGGAGGGGCTGGTGGGCAGCAGCAACTTCGCCGCTAGCCAGTGCCGCAACACCATGGCGCACTCGGCGGCCGCCGCTGCTCTGGGCGGCCATGCGTCCGGCTTGGTGCACTCCTCGGCGGGTTACCCTGCGATGGACGTGTCTGCTTCGGGCTCCGAGACAGGTGGGTCTTCAGGGAAGCAGTGCGCGGCCGGGCCGTGTCCAGCGGCTACCGTGTCGCACCAGAGCTCCTCGGCCGCCACCGGATTGCCGTACAGCTACTTCGGTAACGGCTACTATCCGTGCAGGATGGGGCGGGGTTCAGTGAAGTCGTGCACTCAGGCGGCGGGAGCCGCGCTCAGCTCGCAGTATATGGACACCACGCTGAACTCGGACGAGTACGCGAACCACCGGGCCAAGGAGTTCGCCTTTTACCACGGCTACCCGAGCCCGTACCAGTCCATGGCGAGCTACCTGGACGTGTCGGTGGTCCAAACGCTGGGCGCCGGAGAGCCGCGCCATGACACCCTGCTCCCCATGGACAGCTACCAGCCCTGGGCACTAACCAACGGCTGGGGGGGACCGATGTACTGCTCCAAGGACCAGGGACAGGCTGGACACCTCTGGAAGTCCGCTCTGGCTGGTAAACCATATTTTTATTTGTATTTAAAACATAAAGGAACTTTGCTCTGTAGAATGACGCACAGGTTACTATAACATGTAGTAATGTGTGACATGTCCTTAGGAAGGAATTATAGTACTTAAATATATATATATAATATTATATATTATGTTTGTATAATAATATTCAAACAATCCCATCTGGTCTGACAGTGTTTGGTACAATGATGCGCAATCAGAGAAGCAGTTTAAAACTCGTCGGTATTTGATAACTTAGAGGTGAATTGTGCATCTGCTGCTGTAGAGGACAATATTAATACTAATATGTATTTAGCCTCATCGTGCTCATTAAGGAGAGCGGCCATTTACTAATGTAAAGGTCACTTGTTGCAACAACAGCTAATTATTAACGCTCAAACTGTGGCATGTTAACTGTTAACTGCTACGATTCTATTTAGTGTATACTGTGCATTTTTATTACTTCATTTTCTTAAATTGAATAGGTCCTGCTCTGTTATTTTATTATATTGTATATTGTGCATTTTCCATATAATCTTTCTATTTTATTGTGTAACCCTGTTTGCTGCTGCCACAGACAAATTTCTCCTTGGGGATGAATAAAGTATATTTCTATACTATTCTATTCTTAACATACATAACACTTTGCAGGATGAAAGTTAATTACAACTATCAGCGCAGTGATTTGTGCTTTAAAGAGGAGCTCTCTTACATCTGAATTTCGGCTATTTATTACAGGGATGGGATGGAACAATAATCGATAAAAACAAAGCAATCAAGAGAGGATACGAGCATTTCCGTGCACACACATGAAGACTACACATATGAGGACAGAAGAAGCAGGTCACCCGCGTGGTCGTGCTGCTTGCAGACAGCAGTCATCCACCATGTTGTCTGTATGTGTGTGTGTGTGTGTGTGTGTGTGTGTGTGTCGATGTCAGCTCCAGGCGTAAAGTAGCTGTATCCTCGTTAAAGCGCAGACACTACCCGCCACACAGCACTATTTTGTCTGTACTACACTTGGCGTGTATTCCCGTGCACAACCCTCACCCTCTGCACCACCTTTCTCTTTTGTATTTGTTTTTCCTCAAACAGATGCGGTGGCGCACCAGCACGACGGCTCGCCTTTCCGCCGGGGCCGGAAGAAGCGGATACCGTACACCAAGCTCCAGCTGAAGGAGCTGGAGAAGGAGTACGCCGCCAACAAGTTCATCACCAAGGACAAGAGGAGGAAGATCTCGGCCGCGACCAACCTGTCGGAGCGCCAGATCACCATCTGGTTCCAGAACCGGAGGGTGAAGGAGAAGAAGTTCGTGGCCAAAGTGAAGACTAGCCCTCCGTAGCGCGCAGGCTTGCTGCGTTCTGGACGATTTAGTGAAGCTGTATTTGCGCGTTATGCATTAAAAAATTAAGTGAGAGAAATTGCCAAAAACAAGGAAAGAAAAGGAGAAAATAACGCGCTGATGGACTGGGACGATGCGTAAACGCGTGCGCCAACAAATGGGAAGACAAATGCGAATTAAAAAAGGAGATAAAGGACAAAACAAGACACAATAAAAGAAGCAAAGCCCTGCGGCCAGCTGTCTCCTCAGAAGCGTCCTGTAAATACAGCACCCTCCTGCCTGCTTTCATGTAACTGTCCTACATGTGTTTACTGTGTGTCAGTGTTGTCCTGTAGCCACCCCAATAAATACGATGTTATGCGTCCATATTGTTTATAACGCCTGTAAACCAGTAATCAAAGTATAGCGCAACACTTAATAAACCCTTTTAATCCAGAAGCAGCCTCCAGTAGGTCTCATGTCTTCAAGTTGCAGTTTGGGATTAGCCTCCAGCGCCTAACTTCTTTTTTCATCCGCCCGTAAAACGTGCAAACAAATCCGCATTTAGTTGCTGAAAGTTGACGCCGGCAGACTGGGTATGGGCAAACAGAGCGGGAGGAGCATTCAGACTTCTCCATGCAGATTAAAACGTGTTTATGATGCGGATTCATTCCTTGGATCAGGCCAGCCCTCTGAACGCCACCGCAGCAATGCTATCCATCCCCCGCTATCATTCCACGGGCCTGTTTAGACCCCGTGTGAACAAAACCTCCCACCGGTTCAACGTGACCAAGTGTCGGCGTGCTCAGAGTGTTAAACCGTGTATTTTAAAGTAGAAGACCGTCACAGCGGGAGCAGAAAACCACTGTATTCATGATTTCTCTTCTTCGCGGAGGTTTAGTCCTCCATCTGTAACGCACCACGAGACAGGAGGTGCGGAAAGATGATGTCTATCATTTTATAATATTGTGTTCGAAAAGTGTTCGAGCAAAAATATAATTACATGAAATTAATTTGAACTCGATCTAAAAGACATCCATACTGATACTTATTAATAAGTAGCTCATTGTGAGTCATTTATGTGCGAAAGACGGCTTTAGTGTT
>NC_136646.1:5208748-5226007 GCF_949748355.1 Melanostigma gelatinosum
AGTGCATCATATTTGATAAGCTCATCATGTGTTTAGTATCTAGAATATGATTATATCTGAGACCACATCTGTTGTTACGTTACACAACAGCATCCTGTCTCAGAGGAATGAAGACAGGAAGCTTCTTTATTCCAGCGACTCATATCTGTCTTCACTGTCATGATGCAGGGAGGACCGGTCCAAGGAGAGCGGACGTCATCGGGTCGTCCTATCTGGACACAGCCCTTGTTGTCCCTGAAAGCAGACGGTGCCCAGTCAGGAGTGTTCCGACTCTTCGGGACCAGGGTCACAATAATAACCACAATGCTTTGCAGGAAGTTCAGAGCTGGATAAATGTGCAGCAAAACGCTGGTTGTGCAGGGCGGGGATCAGCTGACGCCAGCAACTGGCTTGTTGCTAACCCTAACCCAGTTGGATGGTTTTCAGTCATTCTGGGAAGAGAGCCAACAAGGAGCCACGCTGATGACGGTTAGTAGGAAAGTGCATGAAAGGATGGAAAACAACACAAGTAAAAGCATTATATACCATTGTTGTTTGAGTACATTTTTAGATATTGCAACATCAGTAATATGAGTCAACAATGACACACATGAGACAAAGGGCAGACAAAAGGTGATATCATCCATATGGAGGCAAATAAGAGGCAGGAGATGTGATAGAATCTGAATTGTCAGTCGCTTTGGATAAAAGCTAAATGACTGTAATGTAATGTAATGCATCATATTTCTTGCCTATTAGCAGAATATGATCATTTAAAAACATCATTGAATTCATAGCTTTGCAGCATTTTGCTTTAGAGAAACGACCTGAATGTAATCCTTCTCAATTCACCTTTTTGAAATCACAATATGACAAAAACGGATTTGCAATTTCAAAAGCTGAATTTGTATATTTATTTCGATGTTCTCAAATTCAGAACCAACAAGGTAAACATAATATGAATAAAAAACTGAATCCAATCGGTCAAATTCAGATCCCAAGTTGAAAAACAAACAAACAAACAAACCCTGCTCTCCCTGGTGGTCATCTCAGGCTGTGCTCTGATAGGCCAGAATTCACTTGGATTGCATTCAGACTTGACCACCAATCCTGTCATTGGTATTAAATAGCAATTTGACCATTTGAGCAAGCTGAATACATTATTTGGGCAGACATTCTGAAATTGAATTTGTGGATCTGAGCTCTCACACGTTTCAATGCTAGAGATTCATCGGTGTATTCATTTCAAGAGTCAGGATTCTGTGACTGTTAACATTCAAAACCATGTCTCTCTCTTTGCTTCCGTACGAATGTTATTCTTCAGTAAGGTTCCATTTGCAGAGCACCAATCAGAGCTCAGCATATAAACAGGAGGACCAATCAAGTTGTGACTTTTTGCTGTGCTGCTTCACTGCTCTGTGACTGAGGTCAAAGGAGCTGAAAAGATCGTGACATTGTAAACTTGGAAGTTTTGAAACCTTGAATTGATCTGGACAACATTGTGAATGACAGAGAATTTGTTCATTGAGTTTTACTTTGTGAAAGGCTGATTTTCACCATTAGCTACCGTGCTACACTTAGCCTTCGGTGTCCACATTGAGCCGAAGCCACTGAAACAAAGACACACAACTTCCACATGAAAGTATTATCTTTTTCAGAAAGAGTTTCTTTTGCTCAAAGCAATGTGTGAACTATTGACATTGTAAATACAAGGTGTTCAAATTCAGACTGCAACGTTTTGCCCAGAACCAGATCTCCAACCCGACCGCTGAATGCATTGCAGTGCAGCGAGCCCATAAAGAGATGAGAAACTTCGAACAGTGGGAAGTTGAGGAATCAGGTCGATAAGGAGCAGTGCAAAAACAAAAGTGTTTATTAACAAAACCATTGGACACAAAGAGAGAAAACCGCGAAGTTTCAATAAAAAGTTGCAGCCTCACAAGCTGCCGACTCCTCTCATGTAACACTGAATGCATTTTATCATCTCAGCCTCACAACAAACCATCTGAACTACAGAGCGTCCTCATCACAGAGTAATGAACGCACCTTCATCAGAAGAGCTCTAAGTTACTGCTGATATCTCAATCCATCAATGCAAACCCATCAATGAGCACAGCAAGTACACCGGAACAGAAGCCGCCCGCGATGCAGGCACAACGCTCCTCTGCGCCCCCGATGCAGGCACAACGCTCCTCTGCGCCCCCGATGCAGGCACAACGCTCCTCTGCGCCCCCGATGCAGGCACAACGCTCCTCTGCGCCCCCGATGCAGGCACAACGCTCCTCTGCGCCCCCGATGCAGGCACAACGCTCCTCTGCGCCCGCGATGCAGGCACAACGCTCCTCTGCGCCCCCGATGCAGGCACAGCGCTCCTCTGCGCCCCCAATGCAGGCACAACGCTCATCTGCGCCCCCGATGCAGGCACAACGCTCCTCTGCGCCCCCGATGCAGGCACAACGCTCCTCTGCGCCCCCGATGCAGGCACAACGCTCCTCTGCGCCCCCGATGCAGGCACAACGCTCCTCTGCGCCCCCGATGCAGGCACAACGCTCCTCTGCGCCCGCGATGCAGGCACAACGCTCCTCTGCGCCCCCGATGCAGGCACAGCGCTCCTCTGCGCCCCCAATGCAGGCACAACGCTCATCTGCGCCCCCGATGCAGGCACAACGCTCCTCTGCGCCCCCGATGCAGGCACAACGCTCCTCTGCGCCCCCGATGCAGGCACAACGCTCCTCTGCGCCCCCGATGCAGGCACAGCGCTCCTCTGCGCCCCCAATGCAGGCACAACGCTCATCTGCGCCCCCGATGCAGGCACAACGCTCCTCTGCGCCCCCGATGCAGGCACAACGCTCCTCTGCGCCCCCGATGCAGGCACAACGCTCCTCTGCGCCCCCGATGCAGGCACAGCGCTCCTCTGCGCCCCCGATGCAGGCACAACGCTCATCTGCGCCCCCGATGCAGGCACAACGCTCCTCTGCGCCCCCGATGCAGGCACAACGCTCCTCTGCGCCCCCGATGCAGGCACAACGCTCCTCTGCGCCCCCGATGCAGGCACAACGCTCCTCTGCGCCCCCGATGCCGGCACAACGCTCATCTGCGCCCCCGATGCAGGCACAACGCTCCTCTGCGCCCCCGATGCAGGCACAACGCTCCTCTGCGCCCCCGATGCAGGCACAACGCTCCTCTGCGCCCCCAATGCAGGCACAACGCTCCTCTGCGCCCCCGATGCAGGCACAACGCTCCTCTGCGCCCCCGATGCAGGCACAACGCTCCTCTGCGCCCCCGATGCAGGCACAGCGCTCCTCTGCGCCCCCGATGCAGGCACAGCGCTCCTCTGCGCCCCCAATGCAGGCACAGCGCTCCTCTGCGCCCCCGATGCAGGCACAACGCTCCTCTGCGCCCCCAATGCAGGCACAGCGCTCCTCTGCGCCCCCGATGCAGGCACAGCGCTCCTCTGCGCCCCCAATGCAGGCACAACGCTCCTCTGCGCCCCCAATGCAGGCACAACGCTCCTCTGCGCCCCCAATGCAGGCACAACGCTCCTCTGCGCCCCCGATGCAGGCACAGCGCTCCTCTGCGCCCCCAATGCAGGCACAGCGCTCCTCTGCACCCCCAATGCAGGCACAACGCTCCTCTGCGCCCGCGATGCAGGCACAACGCTCCTCTGCGCCCCCGATGCAGGCACAACGCTCCTCTGCGCCCCCGATGCAGGCACAACGCTCCTCTGCGCCCCCAATGCAGGCACAACGCTCCTCTGCGCCCGCGATGCAGGCACAACGCTCCTCTGCGCCCGCGATGCAGGCACAACGCTCCTCTGCGCCCCCGATGCAGGCACAACGCTCCTCTGCGCCCGCGATGCAGGCACAACGCTCCTCTGCGCACGCGATGCAGGCACAACGCTCCTCTGCGCCCCCGATGCAGGCACAACGCTCCTCTGCGCCCGCGATGCAGGCACAGCGCTCCTCTGCGCCCCCGATGCAGGCACAGCGCTCCTCTGCGCCCCCGTGTCACAAAGGAGCGCCGCCCGGAAACGTCGTCCCGGATGAACCGTTGACCGTCCGGTTCCCAGACGACCCTCTTAATCCAGTGCGCAACGGTCGCCCCCATAATTATTAAGCATTATGTTTTCACAAGTATTCATTGTTCACTGACGTGAACATATAACACTAAATCTAAAATGTCAGAGAGAGCAGCAGTTAGAAGTATTATGATATTTGACCTTATGAGTCATTATAAAATGCTTCATAATGTATTATGATCATAAAGCATTATGTGTATTTATCAGTGCACCTCGTCCAATGCTCTGAGCAGATTATAACGCATAACGATATGTTTATAATGCGTTATAAACATATCGTTATGTAGAAGAGCTCTTGCAGATCGAACCCTTTAATGACAAACAGAAGATGCTTTCTCAGAGAAATGTATGTGAAATATTACACGAAACGTTATTCTAAACATGTGATGGGATTCTGATATTTCAGAGAACCTTTTTACCAGTAAACCTCTCTTTGGTGTAAAAACATGAAGCGTTTTCTATTCTATTCTACTCTGTTCTACAGCGGTTTATGGGACAGCGGGAGAGGAGGAGAGGACCCACCCCCTGAGACACACACACGCACGCACACACACACACACACACACACACACACACACACACACACACACACACCTCCCCAGAGTATACTTTATACTGAAGACCAGGAATGCAGGACTGAGGCTCGTTTTCTTTCTCAAGTTCATGTCCAACAGATCCCCCTCACCCACACACACCCTACCATTTTTCCCTCCTCCTCCTCCTCCTCCTCCATCTGCATTGCGGACTGTCTTTTTGTTTCCAGCTTGGCCTTTTGCAGTTGAACTTGAGCCAGCAGACAGCTTGTAAAGAGTTAGTGGTCTGGCCCCTGTCTGGTCTGGAATGGCCTCGGGGGTTGGGGGGGCAAAAGGGTGGAGAAATGGACACTGGACTGAACAATCCTGCTTCAACGCAGACGCCTTCAAATGAATTTAGAGATGTTTCCCTTCTTTAAAAGCATCCAATTAAAAGCAGAGAAGGAGCGACCTCGCCTCCTGTGTTCACACGCTGCTTCATCAAGTGAAGCTCAGATGAGAAACCAAGTTTCCCTCTGAGACATTTGCTGTGTTTAAGGATTCATTTTGAGAATCAAAGTGCTTAAAACCCGTCTGTGAATGAAGATACAACACAGAGAGTTTCAGCCTCCTTCAGCAAATGAATAGAGTGGATAGAAAGAGACACAAACTGCTGTTACTGGGCTGCAATTGTGTCATTTTGCAAAGCTGGATTGACTTTAAACGGAGATATGCAGGGGAATAAAAGCAGCCCCCGGATCAGCGGGCTGTGTGTGTTTTAACTGCTCAGGAAGAAAAGGAAACGGCTGTAAAGACTCCACAGGCCTCCAACAAAGCCTGTGTGGTGACTGCAGGGGGAGGTGGTGCGATGACATCATACGGCGTAATAACTGCAGTGGCGGACTCGAGCACGACGGCAAGAAGAAAGTTGTATTCTGACTTGAGAAAGACATGCTGCTGCTTGTTTCCTCGTCTTCTCTTTCATCAGCAAAGAGCCGGATGTGTCCAGAAGCTCTTTCTGTGCCGATGATGTGCAAGACATATATATATATAAAGACATATATATATATATGTGATAACATGACTCACACCCTGCTGGTGTCCTTCATTCATTTTTTATGGAGATGAAGAAATGTAGAATGCAGGTTACTGAATAACATTGAATGTTGTCTTTTTAAATAATATAGATTTAGATGTTCCAAGCATCAAAGTGCTAACATGTGAAGCAGTAGAATAAAATAAATGGCCTGTTTTAAAAGTCATCCTTTTAAAATGTAGTCTACATGTCAGCCTCCAGACCCAGGAGGAAGTCGTGACAGCAGGAATATGGAGCTGCTAGATGTTAAGTTCAGAACGCAGGAACATCTGAACATTCTGATTCAGTGCAGCTGCTGTTAACAGGAGAACAGAGCGGAGAGGACACAGCTTTCCTCAACATCGGGCCACGTGTAGAGAGACTGATCAGAAATGCACATATGTCTGTCCATATATGAATATAATTATTATAAGACTGTCTGCTGCAGGCAGCTTCTCTTCCACAGTGAGCCAGAATGCGAGCATGCAGCATGCAGCATGCAGCTCACGCGGTGGTCCACGGTGGCCATGAGCAGGACAACTCTGATCACTCTGGTGGCTCATTTCAACCACGGAGGCAAAATACAAAACGCAAAAGTGATTTCTTTATTTTCTCTTGTTGTGGAAGGGGGGGGGGGGATTTTTATTCTGTATTCTGAAAAGTCAATCTTATTTTAATTAATATAAATCAAGCATGTGGTACCAGAGATATATATGGAGGTGTATATTGTAGATAATATACTGTTGAAAAAATGATATATTGGTATAATTTTGATAATACACAATCAGTCATTCTAACACTTTATGAGTAAAGCACTTTTCAATGAATTGTATCACTAAGTGCTTTACCCCCCCCCCCCATCCACACACTTTGTGATGAATACAAACACAACATTGTGTAAATAACAGTGATGGTTAGAAATGCTCTCTTCACCTCCAAACACTCGCATGTTCTGTGTAATTCATTTGCCAAAAAAGAGACAAAATGCAGAATAAAGAAATTTTAATCGTAGCATAATTATTATTTTTCTTTAAATTCTCTATAGATCTCGGGATAAGGTGAAGTGGTCACACTTAGGTTAGGCAACAAAACACGTAGTTAGGTTTCGAAAAACCTGAAGTTTGAGCCTAAAATGAGTTCATAAACGAAGTAACGTACAGAAACAACGTAATAAACAACAACAACACTTTGGGACCCGGCCTTGTGTTTGTTGGCTCCAGCTCTCTCACATTTGATACAAAGTCGCTTGTTTAGAGTGAACTATAGTCACGCTGATGTGTTTATGAGTTCTTGTTGCAAAATGACCGGCAGATTGTCTTGTCATTCATACGGCCTTGTGGCTCTTCTTCAGTGAACAGAGTAAATGTTGAATTAAATTTAATTGTTGAAGTTAAATGTTGGGGTATTTACAGACTTCCCAACATAACTACCAACAACCAAATGAACTTTCCATGATATTCTCACATGAGGTGTGATGGACTAAGGTTGACCAAATATTTATTCAATCAAATAAAACAAGGTGAAGCAAATATCTGGATCAACCTCAATGGAGGACGTTTTAATAACATGTCGGGTGAGGATTTATAAACTACATCTGGCAAAGAGAAAGATTTGATTGGAACAGATGTAATAATGAAGTTTTTGAACGAACCTATGTTCAGTAATAAATAATAAAACAGCAAGTTTTGCTCCTGTAAAACCTAAAGGAGTAGAGCACCTCCACCTGGGTGGGTTGTCAGCACCTGAACAGACGAGTGGGTGCGTGTGTGTGTCGGAGTCTTTTTACAGCTCCCGTCTGACTTTTCTTTCTCCGTCCATCTGTAGCTTTTAGCACGTTGTCTTTTATTAACACATTCAAAGAAGGGATAACATATGAGAATTAGAGCAATGCATGTTATATGCTTAGAGACAGAATCAGATGGTCTCAATTCATTTTTTGATAAAGACGTTTTAGTCTGACCACAGCAGCAGGTAGATATTACATTACTTAAAGTTTTGGTGAGTACTTCCCAGCCCAAGGCCTCCTAAAACATCCGATTCACAGCACATCGCTTCCAACACATTTTCCCTCCAAACTCGTGAAATACCTGCGCTTCGGTATTTCAGTCAGTGGCCCTTTAAGCTTCAAACGATGGCACTCTACGTTCGCCATTAGCATCTGTTTGGGACGTGTCAGCTTCCACTCCATACACGTACAGTATATTGTTTTTTCAAAATAAACTCCCGTCTCTACGTATCCTCATGAAACGGTTGGTATTCTATCTTACGAAAAAGTTACTCGTAATTTCTAAAGCTAGCAACACGTGTCAATTTCCGTTCGTTACATACACTCTGTCTTTTCAAAATAAACTTCTTTACAGGCAACTCAGATAGGTTCAGGCGACAAAACTACTTGTTTAGGAAAAGATCGGGAAATACTTAGATAGGTTTCGGAAAAGGTCTCGGTTTAGGTTATAATAAGGTTAGGTTATGAAGTTATTTAAAACCTTCTGGACCCGAGCGAAGACCATTTAAAAAGTTTAGCGTACAGCGTGTCGTACAATGCACTTCTCAGGAACAAATACAACGAATGTTACACACATGTTATATACTCAGTTAAAGAAAACAGTCTGGGCAACAATATCCTTTCAGCCATTTTTACATGCTCCAAACACAATTCTACACAACTAATATTTCAACTAGAAGATTTACCACAATATCACATGAGTCCGCGAGCTACGCACTACGGTCTGAGTTAACAACACAAAGCTAAAAGCTAACACGGACAACCGATATATCAGAAAGCAAGATAATTCTACACAGATTCCAGAGATATCTTCAAAATGTCTCTCCGTGAAACCATTACAGAGATATGAGCAAACAAGCACCAGAACCACAAACCCCTTTGTCAATAACAATCATAAATGCACCTCACCGTGAGCTGATTTCGTCAAGAGAACGGATAAATTCCCGGTTATTCCATTCAAACATGTGTTTGACGTACATCCTGTTTGTCATTGAGCTGTTTCCTTGAAGACAGGGGGCTCTACCTAACGTAGGGGGGTAGGGGGAAGGAAGGGATTTCACCTTCGGCGTATCGGATTTTACGCTTCGCGAGGGACGCCGCGGTTTCGATTCTGACTGGCTAACAATTCTGTCAATCAATCCCACGTTGTCCCAGCTCAATTCTACAGGCTCTGACGCGTCGAAGGAGGGTTCATTGACTGAAATCGACCAATGGGCTGCTGAGCTTGGTCTCCATAGACACAGAGCAACTGCAGGCAGACGAGACAGCTCCATGGATCAGAGACACAAACAGGCTCAGAGAGGATTCAGGCTCTCAGAATGAAGCCAAACTGCTGTATTTGGAATAGATCGAACACTATTAGTGATCAAACAAGTGAAATATATAGTTATATAGTATAGAAAATTACAATGGAACAGCTGCTTCCAAATTGACAATTTGGGTGATGTCGCCTGACCTCTCTGTACTAAAACCTCTCTAATGTTGTTCTGCTTCACTTTATCAAAGTCAGACTTTGCAGAGAGACTGTTCACATATTATGCTATGAGTTGGAAAAGGTTTTAGACTTGCCACTGCATCATTCCAAAGAAATAATAACAATAAAAGTGCATTTTGTTCAGGCGAACCTGAAACCTTTCAATTTGAGCTGGGTGCCTTCTTCATTTACTCTAAACCAGTAACATATACACTGATATCTACACATCTGAACACATCTCACAAGTGTTACCTCTATTATAACATAAAAAGTATTCAAATAGACCTTGTAGTTCCAGAAATACACTCTTTTTTGTATGGGTATGCAATTTTCGAGCAGAGGCCTAGAAATAGGGCTGGGGTTAAAGAGGTTTAATGAATAGATGTTGACTTCTCATTCCACACGTTCAGCATTCTGCTGGCTGAAAGAGCGTTTTTCCACGTCTTTAATACATTATGGTTATTATTCAACTTTAAAATGACTTACATACTGATTGGACCATTTCCCACTTTTTCATCTCATTCATCGTCAGTGGCGGCTGGTCAATAGAGGGCCATGGGGCCTGGCCCCACCATGAGCCACACAAAAAAGGAAAAAATAAATAAAAAATTATAACAATCATAAATTATACAAATTGTCAATATTTGTGTTTTTGAACTGTGGAATGTACCCAGTAATGTGTGTAAAATATGATATCTGCGAAAAATATATGCTTTTCCTGCTCGTGCTCTCTGCCTGTGTGCTCGTCTGCTCGTGCTCTCTGTCTGTGTGCACGACACTCTGAGAACGCGCCGCTTGGGGGGCCTGATCGTTTTGGCCCAAAAGAGGCGGGTCTATGAAGCAGTTTAGCCAATTGCTGATTCAAGATATAAATGAGTGACATACAATTCAGCCAATCAGCGCCCTCAAATAGATTCAGAGTGGGGCCAGAACGATCAGGCCCCCCTCGCTGTGCATTCTCGTCAGGAGAAGTCTCGACAGGCGCCCGCGCCAGCGCGAGCACTCCTCCTCCAAGACCCGTTTGAGAGGAGAACTTTGAGGAGATTCTGCAGCCAAAGAGCTGATATCAGATCAGCCTGACCTCACAATCAGACAGCAGACTCGCGGGAAAGGGAAGCAGTACATGAAGCTTCTGTACTAGCTGAACACCAGACAGGTTAGCTAGCTGCATGACGTCATGCTAATCATTTATTTAGCTTTTTAAAACAACGGGGACGGATCCAGCACGGACAGTTACGGAGTGAGGGATGAGGAGGTAAGGAAACATGAGAACACCAGGGTAGGGAGTGAGGGATGAGGAGGTAAGGAAACATGAGAACACCAGGGTAGGGAGTGAGGGATGAGGAGGTAAGGAAACATGAGAACACTAGGGTAGGGAGTGAGGGATGAGGTGGTAAGGAAACATGAGAACACCAGGGTAGGGAGTGAGGGATGAGGTGGTAAGGAAACATGAGAACACCAGGGTAGGGAGTGAGGGATGAGGAGGTAAGGAAACATGAGAACACTAGGGTAGGGAGTGAGGGATGAGGAGGTAAGGAAACATGAGAACACTAGGGTAGGGAGTGAGGGATGAGGAGGTAAGGAAACATGAGAACACTAGGGTAGGGAGTGAGGGATGAGGAGGTAAGGAAACATGAGAACACCAGGGTAGGGAGTGAGGGATGAGGTGGTAAGGAAACATGAGAACACCAGGGTAGGGAGTGAGGGATGAGGAGGTAAGGAAACATGAGAACACTAGGGTAGGGAGTGAGGGATGAGGAGGTAAGGAAACATGAGAACACTAGGGTAGGGAGTGAGGGATGAGGAGGTAAGGAAACATGAGAACACTTGGGTAGGGAGTGAGGGATGAGGAGGTAAGGAAACATGAGAACACCAGGGTAGGGAGTGAGGGATGAGGAGGTAAGGAAACATGAGAACACTAGGGTAGGGAGTGAGGGATGAGGAGGTAAGGAAACATGAGAACACCAGGGTAGGGAGTGAGGGGTGAGGAGGTAAGGAAACATGAGAACACCAGGGTAGGGAGCGAGGGATGAGGAGGTAAGAAAACATGAGAACACCAGGACACACATGAGAACTCTGTCAAGCTACATATTAGACAAAGTGAACATCTTTTCTTCTACATAGCTGTCCTCAGTCTCATCTGCTTAACTTGGTCATGGAGGCATCAACATGTAATAGAGATGTTAAATTAACAGTGAAAACTCATCATAGCTTAATTTAACATCAGTATTCATAATTACACTTCATGTTTACTTCTCCTGATCTTTACCTCCTATAACAAGGTCCATAGGGGCATCTCAATAAATTAACATGTTGTAGGTGTGTGGAAATAAACAAGGAGTCGAGTATTCCCTTTGGCTGCACCTTGTGGCCGTTTATTGCCATCCATACAAAACATAAAACACATTCACTTCCTGTCACCCTTTAACCCCCTCTGTCACCAGGGTTACGCCCCTTTCCTTAAAGGGGCCCCGTGAATTCGGTCGTCCCCTACATGCCTCCCCCCAGAATTCACCAACTCCCTAGATTAGTCCCAAGCATTAATGTTTGGGGGCCCGGATCAACCGACCAGCCCGACTCCGTGTCTCTGGGGCCGGAGGCAGAACCTCCGTTGAAGGCCCCCTCCGGGTCCTGTCGTGCTGAGGTGGGAGGGCATGAGGCCGCCCCCGCCGTGGGGGTTCAGCCAACCGTACAGGTTGGTCCAGGTCCAGATGTGCTGGTTTAAGGCGGTCAACCGACACGTACTCCAGCTTGCTGCCCATGTCGACCTTGCAGGTTTTGTCTCCGGTCTCCAGCACCCGAAACGGCCCGACGTAGGGGGGTTGAAAGGGTCCACGGTGGCCGTCCTGGCGAACAAACACATACTCCGCTGACCTGAGGCTGGACGGGACATATGACTGCGGAAGGCCGTGCTGCGACGTGGGCACTGGTTTAAACAGCCTGGCTTTTTCCAGGAGCGTTTCCCGCTGCTGGGTTGCAGACCAAGGGTCTGTGACTTTGGGGATAAACTCCCCCGGGACCCGCAGTGGCTCTCCATAAACCAGCTCAGCCGATGAAGCTTGCAGATCATCTTTGGGGGCTGTCCTGAGCCCCAACATGACCCACGGGAGCCTGTCCACCCAACTGCTGTCTTTGAGGCTGGCACAGAGAGCAGCTTTCATCGACCGGTGGAACCGCTCGCATAAGCCATTAGCCTGCGGGTGGTAGGCGGTAGTGCGATGGAGCTGCACCCCTAGGCTTCCTGCAACTGCATTCCACAGCTCTGATGTAAACTGTGGGCCTCGGTCCGAGGAAACGTCAGCTGGGGCTCCAAACCTGGCGACCCAAGCCTGAATAAATTCCCGAGCCACCTCATCCGCCGTTGTTGATGACAACGGGACAGCTTCTGGCCAACGAGTGGTTCGGTCTACCATCGTGAGGAGATGTGTGAACCCACGGGATTGGGGCAAAGGCCCTACCAAGTCCACATTCACATGATCGAACCTCCTTTCTGGAACCGAGAACTGTGCTAACGGGGCCTTTATGTGACGGTGCACCTTGGAGCGCTGGTACACCACACAAGTCCCGGCCCACTTCCGTATATCCTTTTTCAGCCCGTGCCAGACAAATTTTGCTGAGATCAACTTCTGAGATGCCCTCTTGCCCGGGTGGGACAGTCCATGAATCGCATTGAAAACCTGCTGTCTCCATTCGTCGGGAACAACTGGCCGCGGCTGGCCTGTGGAGACGTCGCACAGGAGCGTAACGCCAGTTTTGCCAAACGGGACCTCCTCCAACCGCAGTCCGGTGACTGCCGTCCTCAACTCCTGGACGCCCGGGTCTGTAACTTGATCCTCTGCCATCTTGTTATAGTCCAAGCCTAACTGGACAGCCCCGGTGACAGCCCTGGAGAGACAGTCTGCGACCGGGTTTTCCTTGCCCGCTACATGCTGCAGATCCGTGGTAAACTCTGATATGAAGGAGAGCTGGCGCTGCTGGCGTGCAGACCATGGTTCGGTGCTCTTACTCATGGCAAACGTCAGTGGTTTGTGATCCACAAACGCAGTGAACGGCCGACCCTCCAGCAGGAACCGGAAATGCCGAATGGCCAGAAAGAGGCCGAGGAGCTCCCGATCGAACGTGCTGTATTTCCGCTCATTAGGCCGCAACTGTCGACTGAAGAAGGCCAGCGGTTGCCACGCCCATTTCACCCACTGCTCGTGCACCGCGCCCACCGCGTAGTCCGAAGAGTCCGTGGTGATGGCAATCGGAGCCTTAGGTGACGGGTGTGCCAGCATTGTTGCGTTTGCCAGAGCTGTTTTCGCATCAACAAACGCAAGTTCCCTCTCTTCAGTCCAATCCACCAGCTGTTTGATGGCCTTGCCTTTCAGGGCTTCGTACAGGGGCCGCATCACTTGCGCTGCTCTGGGAATAAACCGATGGTAAAAGTTCACCATGCCTAAAAACTCCTGCAGGGCCCTCACCGTGAGTGGGCGTGTAAAGTTAGTCACTGCCTCCACCTTTGCTGGGAGGGGGAGCGCCCCGTCCTTTGTGATGCGGTGACCCAGAAAGTCAATGGTGGTCAACCCAAACTGGCACTTAGCCGGGTTGATGATCAACCCGTGCTGGCTGAGTCGCTCGAATAGAGTCCGGAGGTGAGACCTGTGCTCCACTCTTGACGAACTGGCCACCAGGATGTCATCCAGGTAGACGAACAGGCTAGGCAGGTCCCTCAGCACCGTGTCCATTAGCCGCTGGAACTTCTGCGCTGCATTTTTTAGGCCAAACGGCATCCTCAAGAACTCAAACAGGCCGAACGGAGTGATCAGCACAGTCTTGGGAATGTCCAGCGGGTGAACGGGCACTTGATGGTAACCTCGTACCAGGTCCACTTTCGAAAACACCACGCTCTCCGACAAGTGGGTAGAAAAGTCTTGGATATGTGGAACCGGATAGCGGTCCGGGATTGTTGCCTCGTTGAGCCGGCGATAATCTCCACACGGGCGCCACCCGCCCCCAGGCTTCGGGGCCATGTGCAGGGGTGAAGCCCATGGACTGTCGGAGCGGCGAATGATGCCCAGGCGCTCCATGTTTTCAAACTCTATCTTGGCGATGGTGAGCTTCGCCGGATCTAGGCGCCGGGCCCGGGCATGTACCGGTGGGCCGGTGGTAGAGATGTGATGCTCCACCCCATGCTTGACCGTGGAGGAGGAGAAGGTGGGCTGCGAGAGGTCTGGGAACTCGGCCAGCAGACGCAGAAACTCATCAGCCGCTGAAAGCATGTTAGTCAACCTGGTAGAGCCTGCTCCACTTAGTGTACATGGGTAAGAGCAAAAAGTCACAGCATTTATCAGGCGGCGGCCCTTGACGTCCAACAATAGCCCATAAGCGCATAGGAAATCCGCGCCGAGCAGGGGAATGGCAATTTTGGCAGTCACAAAGTCCCAGCTGAAACGCTGCCCCATAAAACACAGCTCCAGGCACCGTGTCCCAAAAGTGCGTACCATTCGCGGCTTCCAGCGGGGGGCCCTGCCCGTTCGTCAGCATGTCCACCCGCGATGCAGGCACAACGCTCCTCTGCGCCCCCGTGTCACAGAGAAAGCGTCGCCCGGAAACCGGAAACAGGCCGGTAGCTCCCTGCCGTTGGCTCGCTGCTGCTGCTGCTGCTGCTGCTGCTGCTGCTGCGGCGACGATCGTTGTCTCCCCCGGCCACGCCGTGGCTTGGGCCGGCCTCAACGAGGCCGTGTAGCTTTGTTGGCCCGCCAGAAAAAACTTAACGGCCTCCTCGGCCAACTCACGACAATCGGTAATCCTGGTGTTGGCCAAAGCGGCCCGCACCTGCAGCGGGAGCTGCTGCAGAAAAAGTTCCGTAAACAGAAACTCCGGCTCGTGTTTACCTAGCAGCGCTAACATTTTGTCCATTAGTTCCGACGGCTTGCTGTCGCCGAGGCCATTCAGAGCAAGCAACCGGCGAGCCCGCTCAGAGTCCGAAAGCCCGAAAATGTTCAACAGCCGGTCTTTCAGGGTATTGTACTTATCCCTCTCTGGCGGATTTTCCAGAATGCTCACCACTCTGCCTGCTGTCGAACTGCCGAGAGCCGCCACGACATAATAATATCTTGTCGCGTCCGCTGTAATGTCTCTGAGGGCAAACTGTGCCTCAGTTTGAGCGAACCACACCGCCGCTTGCGTCTCCCAAAACTCCAGCAGTTTCAGCTAAACTGCGTGCGTCGTCATTCTTTCTTCTGGAAACGTCCAGGAGCGTCAGGGTCACCAATGTAGGTGTGTGGAAATAAACAAGGAGTCGAGTATTCCCTTTGGCTGCACCTTGTGGCCGTTTATTTCCATCCATACAAAACATCCAACACATTCACTTCCTGTCACCCTTTAACCCCCTCTGTCACCAGGGTTACGCCCCTTTCCTTAAAGGGGCCCCGTGAATTCGGTCGTCCCCTACAATGTTATATTATATACGTGTTATTTACTGATTGTTTTCGTGTTGGAATACATGTTAAATATTTAACTGCCAAGTAATAATGCATGTTAGATACTTACATTTTTTTTGCATTAAATCATACTGGGATGTTTGCTGAAATTGATAGGATGGCCCTACCTAGAACATGTTCCACCAGCCGCCACATCATCGTCCTTCAACTGCTTCTTCATACAGATTAAAACCGGCAATGCAGTTTAGCATCAGCTCTTCAAAACAACACAAAATAACTAACACCAGACCAAGAAATGTAACCAAAACCAAGGCTGTCATACACATGTACATGTTTCATTGGAGAGTGAATCAATTTAACTTCACCATATGTTATTGATAATAACTTTGAACTATATAATAGGCCCGTCTTTATTATTTTCATTGTCTGGTCTTTGTCTTCCAAAATTAATTTTGTACGAGCCAATCATATAAGTCAGTCCAAAATGTGTGTCCATTTCTGGTAATTTCATCTTCTGGCAGCACAGTGTGGTCATTACTATTTTGTTCTGAGTCCACAAATTATGAACAATAAAGAGAAATTGGAGACCGAGAACCCTTTACTTATTCATGCATTAATCTATTTAATTATATTTCACTGTTAGACAAGAAGAAAGGTCAAAGAGGAATTTGATAGTCGGGTCAACAATACTGACAGCAGAAGCAAAGAGTAAATGGGACGTTGTCAGTACAACAGGGTGACTGGTTGGTCTCTAACATGCGATGATAGTTCTTCACTGTTAACGTTGTTTTCTTTTAACCTTCATCTCTCTTTAGCCGCCAAGTAGAGGAGCAAAAGAAACGTCCTGACCGACACATTGCAAACTGACACTACGGCAGGATGTTAAGGCTCAACATCTCATTTGCTTCATTTGTCTTTCATTATGTTATGTTCTCTATTATTTTTGCTCTCATCATAGTTCTATTTTTATCATTACCACTAGATTTTGCATATTATGTAGGGTTACGTATCATTTTTATAGTTTGTGAAGAAGATTATAACCTTCTTTAAGTGCTATACAAATAATGTTATTATTGTTATTTATTATTTTTAAATGTTTATATTGTAGGACCAACATCATTTCACTGTAAAAGAGAATATATTTGACCTTCTTATTTTACACATTCAATTTATCAGGAACATAATTCTCAGTTTATCAACATTGCAAGTTATCAATATTGTAGATATTAAAATAAGACATCTGAGCATTCTGTCAGGAGATGTAATGAGGATGAGGATCTCCAGATAATAAATGTAATATATGTAAATATAATAAATATAGGACTAAAACACTAAATATGCTCTACCTGTCATATGTATAAATATGTTTTTGAATGTAGCGGTGCTGTCAACCTATTTATTTAAATTACTGAAGGGATCCTATTCATTTGTCTATTGTTATTATATTGTTTTGATTATTTATTTAATTATTTTTTCCTTTTGTCAACATGTTTCTTAATTGTTTCTCTTTGTGAGGTCATATTGTCATGTCATTGTTGTGCATATATTTGCTAGTATTAAATAGAAATGAAAGTAATCAGCTTCGGTCAATACTGCGTGATTACAGATGACTGCAGCAAAATCAACTCTTTTTAACAGCTTTTAATTTATTAATTTATATGCTCTATCAAACATACATATCACTTTCTGTTGCCATGCAGAACAGCTGAAG